>NC_086444.1:671167743-671404352 GCF_028390025.1 Pseudophryne corroboree | reverse complement strand
GTACCTTGGACATTGTAGCTTATTTACTTAAATCTCTTATAAATTATGTCCATGCGTGTTCAGACTGGGTAGCTCATTTGGTAGAGTGTTGGTCTTGCACTATCAATGTGCACCTCACATAAGTTAGAAACCCATGTAAGTTTGTTTTTATTTTACTAGTCTGCATTGTGGTTTGTGGCTTAATATCATGTAATGCATGTCTTTTAAAAACAGTAGTCAAGTCTTCCAATGTACTTGTTAGTGAAACCCAATAGATAGCTTTATTTTCTCTTTGTTTCCTCAAATTTTTAATGCATATCTTTTACAACTTTTGTAGTAAAGTATTCTAATGACTTGCTTATGACACCCCATAGAATATATCATGTTTAGTACCTTGGACATTGTAGCTTATTTACTTAAATTGCTGATATATTTTGTGCTGTTTGTGTACAGACTGGGTAGCTCAGTTGGTAGAGTGATGGTCTTGCACTGTCAATGTACATGTCACATAGGTTCGAATCCCATGTAAGTTTGTTCTTGTTTTACAAGTCTGCATTGTGGTTTGTGGCTCAATACCATGTAATGCATGTCTTTTAACAACAGTAGTCAAGTCTTCCAATGTACTTGTTAGTGAAACCCAATAGATAGCTTTATTTTCTCTTTGTTTCCTCAAATTTTTTATGCATATCTTTTACAACTTTTGTAGTAAAGTATTCTAATGACTTGCTTATGACACCCCATAGAATATATCATGTTTAGTACCTTGGACATTGTAGCTTATTTACTTAAATCTCTGATATATTTTGGGTCATTTGTGTTCAGACTGGGTAGCTCAGTTGGTAGAGTGTTGGTCTTGCACTATCAATGTACACCTCACATAGGTTCGAATCCCATGTAAGTTTATTTGAATTTTACTAGTCTGCATTGTGGTTTGTGGCACAATACCATGTAATGCATATCTTTTTACAACAGTAGTCATTCTTCCAATGTACTTGTTAGTGAAACCCAATAGATAGCTTTATTTTCTCTTTGTTTCCTCAAATTTTTAATGCATATCTTTTACAACTTTTGTAGTAAAGTATTCTAATGACTTGCTTATGACACCCCATAGAATATATCATGTTTAGTACCTTGGACATTGTAGCTTAATACTTAAATCTCTTATAAATTTTGTCCATTTGTGTTCAGACTGGGTAGCTTATTTGGTAGAGTGTTGGTCTTGCACTATCAATGTGCACCTCACATAAGTTTGAATCTCATGTAAGTTTGTTTTTATTTTACTAGTCTGCATTGTGGTTTGTGGCTCAATATCATGTAATGCATGTCTTTTAAAAATAGTAGTCAAGTCTTCCAATGTACTTGTTAGTGAAACCCAATAGATAGCTTTATTTTCTCTTTGTTTCCTCAAATTTTTAATGCATATCTTTTACAACTTTTGTAGTAAAGTATTCTAATGACTTGCTTATGACACCCCATATAATATATCATGTTTAGTACCTTGGACATTGTAGCTTATTTACTTAAATTGCTGATATATTTTGTGCTGTATGCGTTCAGACTGGGTAGCTCAGTTGGTAGAGTGATGGTCTTGCACTGTCAATGTACACGTCACATAGGTTCGAATCCCATGTAAGTTTGTTCTTGTTTTACTAGTCTGCATTGTGGTTTGTGGCTCAATACCATGTAATGCATGTCTTTTAACAACAGTAGTCAAGTCTTCCAATGTACTTGTTAGTGAAACCCAATAGATAGCTTTATTTTCTCTGTGTTTCCTCAAATTTTTTATGCATATCTTTTACAACTTTTGTAGTAAAGTAGTCTAATGACTTGCTTATGACACCCCATAGAATATATCATGTTTAGTACCTTGGAAATTGTATCTTATTTGCCTAAATCTCTGATATATTTGGAGTCATTTGTGTTAAGACTGGGTAGCTCAGTTGGTAGAGTGTTGGTCTTGCACTATCAATGTTCACCTCACATAGGTTCGAATCCCATGTAAGTTTATTTGAATTTTACTAATCTGCATTGTGGTTTGTGGCTCAATACCATGTAATGCATGTCTTTTTACAACAGTAGTCATTCTTCCAATGTACTTGTTAGTGAAACCCAATAGATAGCTTTATTTTCTCTTTGTTTCCTCAAATTTTTAATGCATATCTTTTACAACTTTTGTAGTAAAGTATTCTAATGACTTGCTTATGACACCCCATAGAATATATCATGTTTAGTACCTTGGACATTGAAGCTTATTTACTTAAATCTCTTATAAATTTTGTCCGTGTGTGTTCAGACTGGTTAGCTCATTTGGTAGAGTGTTGGTCTTGCACTATCAATGTGCACCTCACATAAGTTCGAATCCCATGCAAGTTTGTTTTTATTTTACTAGTCTGCATTGTGGTTTGTGGCTCAATATCATGTAATGCATGTCTTTTAAAAACAGTAGTCAAGTCTTCCAATGTACTTGTTAGGGAAACCCAATAGATAGCTTTATTTTCTCTTTGTTTCCTCAAATTTTTAATGCATATCTTTTACAACTTTTGTAGTAAAGTATTCTAATGACTTGCTTATGACACCCCATAGAATATATCATGTTTAGTACCTTGGACATTGTAGCTTATTTACTTAAATTGCTGATATATTTTGTGCTGTTTGTGTTCAGAGTGGGTAGCTCAGTTGGTAGAGTGTTGGTCTTGCACTGTCAATGTACACGTCACATAGGTTTGAATTCCATGTAAGTTTGTTCTTGTTTTACTAGTCTGCATTGTGGTTTGTGGCTCAATACCATGTAATGCATGTCTTTTAACAACAGTAGTCAAGTCTTCCAATGAACTTGTTAGTGAAACCCAATAGATAGCTTTATTTTCTCTGTGTTTCCTCAAATTTTTTATGCATATCTTTTACAACTTTTGTAGTAAAGTAGTCTAATGACTTGCTTATGACACCCCATAGAATATATCATGTTTAGTACCTTGGACATTATAGCTTATTTACATAAATCTCTGATATATTTTGGATCATTTGTGTTCAGACTGCGTAGCTCAGTTGGTAGATTGTTGGTCTTGCATTATCAATGTACACCTCACATTGGTTCGAATCCCATGTAAGTTTATTTGAATTTTACTAGTCTGCATTGTGGTTTGTGGCTCAATACCATGTAATGCATATCTTTTAACAACAGTAGTCAAGTCTTCCAATGTACTTGTTAGTGAAACCCAATAGATAGCTTTATTTTCTCTTTGTTTCCTCAAATTTTTAATGCATATCTTTTACAACTTTTGTAGTAAAGTATTCTAATGACTTGCTTATGACACCCCATAGAATATATCATGTTTAGTACCTTGGACATTGTAGCTTATTTACTTAAATCTCTTATAAATTTTGTTCATTTGTGTTCAGACTGGGTAGCTCATTTGGTAGAGTGTTGGTCTTGCACTATCAATGTGCACCTCACATAAGTTCGAATCCCATGTAAGTTTGTTTTTATTTTGCTAGTCTGCATTGTGGTTTGTGGCTCAATATAATGTAATGCATGTCTTTTAAAAACAGTATTCAAGTATTCCAGTGTACTTGTTAGTGAAACCCAATAGATAGCTTTATTTTCTCTTTGTTTCCTCAAATTTTTAATGCATATCTTTTACAACTTTTGTAGTAAAGTATTCTAATGACTTGCTTATGACACCCCATAGAATATATCATGTTTAGTACCGTGGACATTGTAGCTTATTTACTTAAATTGCTGATATATTTTGTGCTGTTTGTGTTCAGACTTGGTAGCTCAGTTGGTAGAGTGATGGTCTTGCACTGTCAATGTACACGTCACATAGGTTCGAATCCCATGTAAGTTTGATCCTGTTTTACTAGTCTGCATTGTGGTTTGTGGCTCAATACCATGTAATGCATGTCTTTTAACAACAGTAGTCAAGTCTTCCAATGTACTTGTTAGTGAAACCCAATAGATAGCTTTATTTTCTCTGTGTTTCCTCAAATTTTTTATGCATATCTTTTATAACTTTTGTAGTAAAGTAGTCTAATGACTTGCTTATGACACCCCATAGAATATATCATGTTTAGTACCTTGGAAATTGTATCTTATTTGCCTAAATCTCTGATATATTTGGAATCATTTTTGTTAAGACTGGGTAGCTCAGTTGGTAGAGTGTTGGTCTTGCACTATCAATGTTCACCTCACAAAGGTTCGAATCCTATGTAAGTTTATTTGAATTTTACTAGTCTGCATTGTGGTTTGTGGCTCAATACCATGTAATGCATGTCTTTTTACAACAGTAGTCATTCTTCCAATGTACTTGTTAGTGAAACCCAATAGATAGCTTTATTTTCTCTTTGTTTCCTCAAATTTTTAATGCATATCTTTTACAACTTTTGTAGTAAAGTATTCTAATGACTTGCTTATGACACCCCATAGAATATATCATGTTTAGTACCTTGGACATTGTAGCTTATTTACTTAAATCTCTTATAAATTTTGTCCATGTGAGTTCAGACTGGTTAGCTCATTTGGTAGAGTGTTGGTCTTGCACTATCAATGTGCACCTCACATAAGTTCGAATCCCATGTAAGTTTGTTTTTATTTTACTAGTCTGCATTGTGGTTTGTGGCTCAATATCATGTAATGCATGTCTTTTAAAAACAGTAGTCAAGTCTTCCAATGTACTTGTTAGGGAAACCCAATAGATAGCTTTATTTTCTCTTTGTTTCCTCAAATTTTTAATGCATATCTTTTACAACTTTTGTAGTAAAGTATTCTAATGACTTGCTTATGACACCCCATAGAATATATCATGTTTAGTACCTTGGACATTGTAGCTTATTTACTTAAATCTCTTATAAATTTGGTCCATTTGTGTTCAGACTGGGTAGCTCATTTGGTAGAGTGTTGGTCTTGCACTATCAATGTGCACCTCACATAAGTTCGAATCCCATGTAAGTTTGTTTTTATTTTACTAGTCTGCATTGTGGTTTGTGGCTTAATATCATGTAATGCATGTCTTTTAAAAACAGTAGTCAAGTCTTCCAATGTACTTGTTAGTGAAACCCAATAGATAGCTTTATTTTCTCTTTGTTTCCTCAAATTTTTAATGTATATCTTTTACAACTTTTGTAGTAAAGTATTCTAATGACTTGCTTATGACACCCCATATAATATATCATGTTTAGTACCTTGGACATTGTAGCTTATTTACTTAAATTGCTGATATATTTTGTGCTGTTTGCGTTCAGACTGGGTAGCTCAGTTGGTAGAGTGATGGTCTTGCACTGTCAATGTACACATCACATAGGTTCGAATCCCATGTAAGTTTGTTCTTGTTTTACTAGTCTGCATTGTGGTTTGTGGCTCAATACCATGTAATGCATGTCTTTTAACAACAGTAGTCAAGTCTTCCAATGTACTTGTTAGTGAAACCCAATAGATAGCTTTATTTTCTCTGTGTTTCCTCAAATTTTTTATGCATATCTTTTACAACTTTTGTAGTAAAGTAGTCTAATGACTTGCTTATGACACCCCATAGAATATATCCTGTTTAGTACCTTGGACATTGTAGCTTATTTACTTAAATCTCTTATAAATTTTGTCCATTTGTGTTCAGACTCGGTAGCTCATTTGGTAGAGTGTTGGTCTTGCACTATCAATGTGCACCTCACATAAGTTCGAATCCCATGTAAGTTTGTTTTTATTTTACTAGTCTGCATTGTGGTTTGTGGCTCAATATAATGTAATGCATGTCTTTTAAAAACAGTAGTCAAGTCTTCCAGTGTACTTTTTAGTGAAACCCAATAGATAGCTTTATTTTCTCTTTGTTTCCTCAAATTTTTTATGCATATCTTTTACAACTTTTGTAGTAAAGTAGTCTAATGACTTGCTTATGACACCCCATAGAATATATCATGTTTAGTACCTTGGAAATTGTATCTTATTTACCTAAATCTCTGATCTATTTGGAGTCATTTGTGTTCAGACTGGGTAGCTCAGTTGGTATTGTGTTGGTCTTGCACTATCAATGTACACCTCACATAGGTTCGAATCCCATCGAAGTTTATTTGAATTTTACTAGTCTGCATTGTGGTTTGTGGCTCAATACCATGTAATGCATGTCTTTTTACAACAGTAGTCATTCTTCCAATGTACTTGTTAGTAAAACCCAATAGATAGCTTTATTTTCTCTTTGTTTCCTCAAATTTTTAATGCATATCTTTTACAACTTTTGTAGTAAAGTATTCTAATGACTTGCTTATGACACCCCATAGAATATATCATGTTTAGTACCTTGGACATTGTAGCTTATTTACTTAAATCTCTTATAAATTTGGTCCATTTGTGTTCAGACTGGGTAGCTCATTTGGTAGAGTGTTGGTCTTGCACTATCAATGTGCACCTCACATAAGTTCGAATCCCATGTAAGTTTGTTTTTATTTTACTAGTCTGCATTGTGGTTTGTGGCTTAATATCATGTAATGCATGTCTTTTAAAAACAGTAGTCAAGTCTTCCAATGTACTTGTTAGTGAAACCCAATAGATAGCTTTATTTTCTCTGTGTTTCCTCAAATTTTTTATGCATATCTTTTACAACTTTTGTAGTAAAGTATTCTAATGACTTGCTTATGACACCCCATATAATATATCATGTTTAGTACCGTGGACATTGTAGCTTATTTACTTAAATTGCTGATATATTTTGTGCTGATCGTGTTCAGACTTGGTAGCTCAGTTGGTAGAGTGATGGTCTTGCACTGTCAATGTACACGTCACATAGGTTCGAATCCCATGTAAGTTTATTCTTGTTTTACTAGTCTGCATTGTGGTTTGTGGCTCAATACCATGTAATGCATGTCTTTTAACAACAGTAGTCAAGTCTTCCAATGTACTTGTTAGTGAAACCCAATAGATAGCTTTATTTTCTCTGTGTTTCCTCAAATTTTTTATGCATATCTTTTATAACTTTTGTAGTAAAGTAGTCTAATGACTTGCTTATGACACCCCATAGAATATATCATGTTTAGTACCTTGGAAATTGTATCTTATTTGCCTAAATCTCTGATATATTTGGAATCATTTTTGTTAAGACTGGGTAGCTCAGTTGGTAGAGTGTTGGTCTTGCACTATCAATGTTCACCTCACAAAGGTTCGAATCCTATGTAAGTTTATTTGAATTTTACTAGTCTGCATTGTGGTTTGTGGCTCAATACCATGTAATGCATGTCTTTTTACAACAGTAGTCATTCTTCCAATGTACTTGTTAGTGAAACCCAATAGATAGCTTTATTTTCTCTTTGTTTCCTCAAATTTTTAATGCATATCTTTTACAACTTTTGTAGTAAAGTATTCTAATGACTTGCTTATGACACCCCATAGAATATATCATGTTTAGTACCTTGGACATTGTAGCTTATTTACTTAAATCTCTTATAAATTTTGTCCATGTGAGTTCAGACTGGTTAGCTCATTTGGTAGAGTGTTGGTCTTGCACTATCAATGTGCACCTCACATAAGTTCGAATCCCATGTAAGTTTGTTTTTATTTTACTAGTCTGCATTGTGGTTTGTGGCTCAATATAATGTAATGCATGTCTTTTAAAAACAGTAGTCAAGTCTTCCAGTGTACTTTTTAGTGAAACCCAATAGATAGCTTTATTTTCTCTTTGTTTCCTCAAATTTTTTATGCATATCTTTTACAACTTTTGTAGTAAAGTAGTCTAATGACTTGCTTATGACACCCCATAGAATATATCATGTTTAGTACCTTGGAAATTGTATCTTATTTACCTAAATCTCTGATCTATTTGGAATCATTTGTGTTCAGACTGGGTAGCTCAGTTGGTATTGTGTTGGTCTTGCACTATCAATGTACACCTCACATAGGTTCGAATCCCATCGAAGTTTATTTGAATTTTACTAGTCTGCATTGTGGTTTGTGGCTCAATACCATGTAATGCATGTCTTTTTACAACAGTAGTCATTCTTCCAATGTACTTGTTAGTAAAACCCAATAGATAGCTTTATTTTCTCTTTGTTTCCTCAAATTTTTAATGCATATCTTTTACAACTTTTGTAGTAAAGTATTCTAATGACTTGCTTATGACACCCCATAGAATATATCATGTTTAGTACCTTGGACATTGTAGCTTATTTACTTAAATTGCTGATATATTTTGTGCTGTTTGTGTTCAGACTGGGTAGCTCAGTTGGTAGAGTGATGGTCTTGCACTGTCAATGTATACGTCACATAGGTACGAATCCTATGTAAGTTTGTTCTTGTTTTACTAGTCTGCATTGTGGTTTGTGGCTCAATACCATGTAATGCATGTCTTTTAACAACAGTAGTCAAGTCTTCCAATGTACTTGTTAGTGAAACCCAATAGATAGCTTTATTTTCTCTTTGTTTCCTCAAATTTTGTATGCATATCTTTTACAACTTTTGTAGTAAAGTATTCTAATGACTTGCTTATGACACCCCATAGAATATATCATGTTTAGTACCTTGGACATTGTAGCTTAATACTTAAATCTCTTATAAATTTTGTCCATTTGTGTTCAGAGTGGGTAGCTCATTTGGTAGAGTGTTGGTCTTGCACTATCAATGTGCACCTCACATAAGTTCGAATCCTAAGTAAGTTTGTTTTTATTTTACTAGTCTGCATTGTGCTTTTGTGGCTTAATATCATGTAATGCATGTCTTTTAAAAACAGTAGTCAAGTCTTCCAATGTACTTGTTAGTGAAACCCAATAGATAGCTTTATTTTCTCTTTGTTTCCTCAAATTTTTAATGCATATCTTTTACAACTTTTGTAGTAAAGTATTCTAATGACTTGCTTATGACACCCCATATAATATATCATGTTTAGTACCTTGGACATTGTAGCTTATTTACTTAAATTGCTGATATATTTTATGATGTTTGCGTTCAGACTGGGTAGCTCAGTTGGTAGAGTGATGGTCTTGCACTGTCAATGTACATGTCACATAGGTTCGAATCCCATGTACGTTTGTTCTTGTTTTACTAGTCTGCATTGTGGTTTGTGGCTCAATACCATGTAATGCATGTCTTTTAACAACAGTAGTCAAGTCTTCCAATGTACTTGTTAGTGAAACTCAATAGATAGCTTTATTTTCTCTGTGTTTCCTCAAATTTTTTATGCATATCTTTTACAACTTTTGTAGTAAAGTAGTCTAATGACTTGCTTATGACACCCCATAGAATATATCATGTTTAGTACCTTGGAAATTGTATCTTATTTGCCTAAATCTCTGATATATTTGGAATCATTTTTGTTAAGACTGGGTAGCTCAGTTGGTAGAGTGTTGGTCTTGCACTATCAATGTTCACCTCACAAAGGTTCGAATCCTATGTAAGTTTATTTGAATTTTACTAGTCTGCATTGTGGTTTGTGGCTCAATACCATGTAATGCATGTCTTTTTACAACAGTAGTCATTCTTCCAATGTACTTGTTAGTGAAACCCAATAGATAGCTTTATTTTCTCTTTGTTTCCTCAAATTTTTAATGCATATCTTTTACAACTTTTGTAGTAAAGTATTCTAATGACTTGCTTATGACACCCCATAGAATATATCATGTTTAGTACCTTGGACATTGTAGCTTATTTACTTAAATCTCTTATAAATTTTGTCCATGTGAGTTCAGACTGGTTAGCTCATTTGGTAGAGTGTTGGTCTTGCACTATCAATGTGCACCTCACATAAGTTCGAATCCCATGTAAGTTTGTTTTTATTTTACTAGTCTGCATTGTGGTTTGTGGCTCAATATAATGTAATGCATGTCTTTTAAAAACAGTAGTCAAGTCTTCCAGTGTACTTTTTAGTGAAACCCAATAGATAGCTTTATTTTCTCTTTGTTTCCTCAAATTTTTTATGCATATCTTTTACAACTTTTGTAGTAAAGTAGTCTAATGACTTGCTTATGACACCCCATAGAATATATCATGTTTAGTACCTTGGAAATTGTATCTTATTTACCTAAATCTCTGATCTATTTGGAGTCATTTGTGTTCAGACTGGGTAGCTCAGTTGGTATTGTGTTGGTCTTGCACTATCAATGTACACCTCACATAGGTTCGAATCCCATCGAAGTTTATTTGAATTTTACTAGTCTGCATTGTGGTTTGTGGCTCAATACCATGTAATGCATGTCTTTTTACAACAGTAGTCATTCTTCCAATGTACTTGTTAGTAAAACCCAATAGATAGCTTTATTTTCTCTTTGTTTCCTCAAATTTTTAATGCATATCTTTTACAACTTTTGTAGTAAAGTATTCTAATGACTTGCTTATGACACCCCATAGAATATATCATGTTTAGTACCTTGGACATTGTAGCTTATTTACTTAAATTGCTGATATATTTTGTGCTGTTTGTGTTCAGACTGGGTAGCTCAGTTGGTAGAGTGATGGTCTTGCACTGTCAATGTATACGTCACATAGGTACGAATCCTATGTAAGTTTGTTCTTGTTTTACTAGTCTGCATTGTGGTTTGTGGCTCAATACCATGTAATGCATGTCTTTTAACAACAGTAGTCAAGTCTTCCAATGTACTTGTTAGTGAAACCCAATAGATAGCTTTATTTTCTCTTTGTTTCCTCAAATTTTGTATGCATATCTTTTACAACTTTTGTAGTAAAGTATTCTAATGACTTGCTTATGACACCCCATAGAATATATCATGTTTAGTACCTTGGACATTGTAGCTTAATACTTAAATCTCTTATAAATTTTGTCCATTTGTGTTCAGAGTGGGTAGCTCATTTGGTAGAGTGTTGGTCTTGCACTATCAATGTGCACCTCACATAAGTTCGAATCCCAAGTAAGTTTGTTTTTATTTTACTAGTCTGCATTGTGCTTTTGTGGCTTAATATCATGTAATGCATGTCTTTTAAAAACAGTAGTCAAGTCTTCCAATGTACTTGTTAGTGAAACCCAATAGATAGCTTTATTTTCTCTTTGTTTCCTCAAATTTTTAATGCATATCTTTTACAACTTTTGTAGTAAAGTATTCTAATGACTTGCTTATGACACCCCATATAATATATCATGTTTAGTACCTTGGACATTGTAGCTTATTTACTTAAATTGCTGATATATTTTATGATGTTTGCGTTCAGACTGGGTAGCTCAGTTGGTAGAGTGATGGTCTTGCACTGTCAATGTACATGTCACATAGGTTCGAATCCCATGTACGTTTGTTCTTGTTTTACTAGTCTGCATTGTGGTTTGTGGCTCAATACCATGTAATGCATGTCTTTTAACAACAGTAGTCAAGTCTTCCAATGTACTTGTTAGTGAAACTCAATAGATAGCTTTATTTTCTCTGTGTTTCCTCAAATTTTTTATGCATATCTTTTACAACTTTTGTAGTAAAGTAGTCTAATGACTTGCTTATGACACCCCATAGAATATATCATGTTTTGTACCTTGGACATTGTAGCTTATTTACTTAAATCTCTTATAAATGTTGTCCATTTGTGTTCAGACTCGGTAGCTCATTTGGTAGAGTGTTGGTCTTGCACTATCAATGTGCACCTCACATAAGTTCGAATCCCATGTAAGTTTGTTTTTATTTTACTAGTCTGCATTGTGGTTTGTGGCTCAATATAATGTAATGCATGTCTTTTAAAAACAGTAGTCAAGTATTCCAGTGTACTTTTTAGTGAAACCCAATAGATAGCTTTATTTTCTCTTTGTTTCCTCAAATTTTTAATGCATATCTTTTACAACTTTTGTAGTAAAGTATTCTAATGACTTGCTTATGACACCCCATAGAATATATCATGCTTAGTACCTTGGACATTGTAGCTTATTTACTTAAATTGCTGATATATTTTGTGCTGTTTGTGTTCAGACTGGGTAGCTCAGTTGTTAGAGTGATGGTTTTGCACTGTCAATGTACACGTCACATAGGTTCGAATCACATGTAAGTTTGTTCTTTTTTTACTAGTCTGCATTGTGGTTTGTGGCTCAATACCATGTAATGCATGTCTTTTAACAACAGTAGTCAAGTCTTCCAATGTACTTGTTAGTGAAACCCAATAGATAGCTTTATTTTCTCTGTGTTTCCTCAAATTTTTTATGCATATCTTTTACAACTTTTGTAGTAAAGTAGTCTAATGACTTGCTTATGACACCCCATAGAATATATCATGTTTAGTACCTTGGAAATTGTACCTTATTTACCTAAATCTCTGATCTATTTGGAGTCATTTGTGTTCAGACTGGGTAGCTCAGTTGGTATTGTGTTGGTCTTGCACTATCAATGTACACCTCACATAGGTTCGAATCCCATGTAAGTTTATTTGAATTTTACTAGTCTGCATTGTGGTTTGTGGCTCAATACCATGTAATGCATATCTTTTTACAACAGTAGTCATTCTTCCAATGTACTTGTTAGTGAAACCCAATAGATAGCTTTATTTTCTCTTTGTTTCCTCAAATTTTTAATGCATATCTTTTACAACTTTTGTAGTAAAGTATTCTAATGACTTGCTTATGACACCCCATAGAATATATCATGTTTAGTACCTTGGACATTGTAGCTTATTTACTTAAAGCTCTTATAAATTTTGTCATTTGTGTTCAGACTGGGTAGCTCATTTGGTAGAGTGTTGGTCTTGCACTATCAATGTGCACCTCACATAAGTTAGAAACCCATGTAAGTTTGTTTTTATTTTACTAGTCTGCATTGTGGTTTGTGGCTTAATATCATGTAATGCATGTCTTTTAAAAACAGTAGTCAAGTCTTCCAATGTACTTGTTAGTGAAACCCAATAGATAGCTTTATTTTCTCTTTGTTTCCTCAAATTTTTAATGCATATCTTTTACAACTTTTGTAGTAAAGTATTCTAGTGACTTGCTTATGACACCCCATAGAATATATCATGTTTAGTACCTTGGACATTGTAGCTTATTTACTTAAATTGCTGATATATTTTGTGCTGTTTGCGTTCAGACTGGGTAGCTCAGTTGGTAGAGTGATGGTCTTGCACTGTCAATGTACACATCACATAGGTTCGAATCCCATGTAAGTTTGTTCTTGTTTTACTAGTCTGCATTGTGGTTTGTGGCTCAATACCATGTAATGCATGTCTTTTAACAACAGTAGTCAAGTCTTCCAATGTACTTGTTAGTGAAACCCAATAGATAGCTTTATTTTCTCTGTGTTTCCTCAAATTTTTTATGCATATCTTTTACAACTTTTGTAGTAAAGTAGTCTAATGACTTGCTTATGACACCCCATAGAATATATCATGTTTAGTACCTTGGACATTGTAGCTTATTTACTTAAATCTCTTATAAATTTTGTCCATTTGTGTTCAGACTCGGTAGCTCATTTGGTAGAGTGTTGGTCTTGCACTATCAATGTGCACCTCACATAAGTTCGAATCCCATGTAAGTTTGTTTTTATTTTACTAGTCTGCATTGTGGTTTGTGGCTCAATATAATGTAATGCATGTCTTTTAAAAACAGTAGTCAAGTCTTCCAGTGTACTTTTTAGTGAAACCCAATAGATAGCTTTATTTTCTCTTTGTTTCCTCAAATTTTTAATGCATATCTTTTACAACTTTTGTAGTAAAGTAGTCTAATGACTTGCTTATGACACCCCATAGAATATATCATGTTTAGTACCTTGGAAATTGTATCTTATTTACCTAAATCTCTGATCTATTTGGAGTCATTTGTGTTCAGACTGGGTAGCTCAGTTGGTATTGTGTTGGTCTTGCACTATCAATGTACACCTCACATAGGTTCGAATCCCATCGAAGTTTATTTGAATTTTACTAGTCTGCATTGTGGTTTGTGGCTCAATACCATGTAATGCATGTCTTTTTACAACAGTAGTCATTCTTCCAATGTACTTGTTAGTAAAACCCAATAGATAGCTTTATTTTCTCTTTGTTTCCTCAAATTTTTAATGCATATCTTTTACAACTTTTGTAGTAAAGTATTCTAATGACTTGCTTATGACACCCCATAGAATATATCATGTTTAGTACCTTGGACATTGTAGCTTATTTACTTAAATTGCTGATATATTTTGTGCTGTTTGTGTTCAGACTGGGTAGCTCAGTTGGTAGAGTGATGGTCTTGCACTGTCAATGTATACGTCACATAGGTACGAATCCTATGTAAGTTTGTTCTTGTTTTACTAGTCTGCATTGTGGTTTGTGGCTCAATACCATGTAATGCATGTCTTTTAACAACAGTAGTCAAGTCTTCCAATGTACTTGTTAGTGAAACCCAATAGATAGCTTTATTTTCTCTTTGTTTCCTCAAATTTTGTATGCATATCTTTTACAACTTTTGTAGTAAAGTATTCTAATGACTTGCTTATGACACCCCATAGAATATATCATGTTTAGTACCTTGGACATTGTAGCTTAATACTTAAATCTCTTATAAATTTTGTCCATTTGTGTTCAGAGTGGGTAGCTCATTTGGTAGAGTGTTGGTCTTGCACTATCAATGTGCACCTCACATAAGTTCGAATCCCAAGTAAGTTTGTTTTTATTTTACTAGTCTGCATTGTGCTTTTGTGGCTTAATATCATGTAATGCATGTCTTTTAAAAACAGTAGTCAAGTCTTCCAATGTACTTGTTAGTGAAACCCAATAGATAGCTTTATTTTCTCTTTGTTTCCTCAAATTTTTAATGCATATCTTTTACAACTTTTGTAGTAAAGTATTCTAATGACTTGCTTATGACACCCCATATAATATATCATGTTTAGTACCTTGGACATTGTAGCTTATTTACTTAAATTGCTGATATATTTTATGATGTTTGCGTTCAGACTGGGTAGCTCAGTTGGTAGAGTGATGGTCTTGCACTGTCAATGTACATGTCACATAGGTTCGAATCCCATGTACGTTTGTTCTTGTTTTACTAGTCTGCATTGTGGTTTGTGGCTTAATACCATGTAATGCATGTCTTTTAACAACAGTAGTCAAGTCTTCCAATGTACTTGTTAGTGAAACTCAATAGATAGCTTTATTTTCTCTGTGTTTCCTCAAATTTTTTATGCATATCTTTTACAACTTTTGTAGTAAAGTAGTCTAATGACTTGCTTATGACACCCCATAGAATATATCATGTTTTGTACCTTGGACATTGTAGCTTATTTACTTAAATCTCTTATAAATGTTGTCCATTTGTGTTCAGACTCGGTAGCTCATTTGGTAGAGTGTTGGTCTTGCACTATCAATGTGCACCTCACATAAGTTCGAATCCCATGTAAGTTTGTTTTTATTTTACTAGTCTGCATTGTGGTTTGTGGCTCAATATAATGTAATGCATGTCTTTTAAAAACAGTAGTCAAGTATTCCAGTGTACTTTTTAGTGAAACCCAATAGATAGCTTTATTTTCTCTTTGTTTCCTCAAATTTTTAATGCATATCTTTTACAACTTTTGTAGTAAAGTATTCTAATGACTTGCTTATGACACCCCATAGAATATATCATGTTTAGTACCTTGGACATTGTAGCTTATTTACTTAAATTGCTGATATATTTTGTGCTGTTTGTGTTCAGACTGGGTAGCTCAGTTGGTAGAGTGATGGTTTTGCACTGTCAATGTACACGTCACATAGGTTCGAATCACATGTAAGTTTGTTCTTTTTTTACTAGTCTGCATTGTGGTTTGTGGCTCAATACCATGTAATGCATGTCTTTTAACAACAGTAGTCAAGTCTTCCAATGTACTTGTTAGTGAAACCCAATAGATAGCTTTATTTTCTCTGTGTTTCCTCAAATTTTTTATGCATATCTTTTACAACTTTTGTAGTAAAGTAGTCTAATGACTTGCTTATGACACCCCATAGAATATATCATGTTTAGTACCTTGGAAATTGTACCTTATTTACCTAAATCTCTGATCTATTTGGAGTCATTTGTGTTCAGACTGGGTAGCTCAGTTGGTATTGTGTTGGTCTTGCACTATCAATGTACACCTCACATAGGTTCGAATCCCATGTAAGTTTATTTGAATTTTACTAGTCTGCATTGTGGTTTGTGGCTCAATACCATGTAATGCATATCTTTTTACAACAGTAGTCATTCTTCCAATGTACTTGTTAGTGAAACCCAATAGATAGCTTTATTTTCTCTTTGTTTCCTCAAATTTTTAATGCATATCTTTTACAACTTTTGTAGTAAAGTATTCTAATGACTTGCTTATGACACCCCATAGAATATATCATGTTTAGTACCTTGGACATTGTAGCTTATTTACTTAAAGCTCTTATAAATTTTGTCCATTTGTGTTCAGACTGGGTAGCTCATTTGGTAGAGTGTTGGTCTTGCACTATCAATGTGCACCTCACATAAGTTAGAAACCCATGTAAGTTTGTTTTTATTTTACTAGTCTGCATTGTGGTTTGTGGCTTAATATCATGTAATGCATGTCTTTTAAAAACAGTAGTCAAGTCTTCCAATGTACTTGTTAGTGAAACCCAATAGATAGCTTTATTTTCTCTTTGTTTCCTCAAATTTTTAATGCATATCTTTTACAACTTTTGTAGTAAAGTATTCTAATGACTTGCCTATGACACCCCATAGAATATATCATGTTTAGTACCTTGGACATTGTAGCTTATTTACTTAAATTGCTGATATATTTTGTGCTGTTTGTGTACAGACTGGGTAGCTCAGTTGGTAGAGTGATGGTCTTGCACTGTCAATGTACACGTCACATAGGTTCGAATCCCATGTAAGTTTGTTCTTGTTTTACAAGTCTGCATTGTGGTTTGTGGCTCAATACCATGTAATGCATGTCTTTTAACAACAGTAGTCAAGTCTTCCAATGTACTTGTTAGTGAAACCCAATAGATAGCTTTATTTTCTCTTTGTTTCCTCAAATTTTTTATGCATATCTTTTACAACTTTTGTAGTAAAGTATTCTAATGACTTGCTTATGACACCCCATAGAATATATCATGTTTAGTACCTTGGACATTGTAGCTTATTTACTTAAATCTCTTATAAATTTTGTCCATTTGTGTTCAGAGTGGGTAGCTCATTTGGTAGAATGTTGGTCTTGCACTATCAATGTGCACCTAACATAAGTTCGAATCCCATGTAAGCTTGTTTTTATTTTACTAGTCTGCATTGTGGTTTGTGGCTTAATATCATGTAATGCATGTCTTTTAAAAACAGTAGTCAAGTCTTCCAATGTACTTGTTAGTTAAACACAATAGATAGCTTTATTTTCTCTTTGTTTCCTCAAATTTTTAATGCATATCTTTTACAACTTTTGTAGTAAAGTATTCTAATGACTTGCTTATGACACCCCATAGAATATATCATGTTTAGTACCTTGGACATTGTAGCTTATTTACTTAAATTGCTGATATATTTTGTGCTGTTTGTGTTCAGACTGGGTAGCTCAGTTGGTAGAGTGATGGTCTTGTACTGTCAATGTACATGTCACATAGGTTCGAATCCCATGTAAGTTTGTTCTTGTTTTACTAGTGTGGTTTGTGGCTCAATACCATGTAATGCATGTCTTTTAACAACAGTAGTCAAGTCTTCCAATGTACTTGTTAGTGAAACCCAATAGATAGCTTTATTTTCTCTGTGTTTCCTCAAATTTTTTATGCATATCTTTTACAACTTTTGTAGTAAAGTAGTCTAATGACTTGCTTATGACACCCCATAGAATATATCATGTTTAATACCTTGGACATTATAGCTTTTTTACCTAAGTCTCTGATATATTTTGGGTCATTGGTGTTCAGACTGGGTAGCTCAGTTGGTAGAGTGTTGGTCTTGCACTATCAATGTACACCTCACATAGGTTCGAATCCCATGTAAGTTTATTTGAATTTTACTAGTCTGCATTGTGGTTTGTGGCTCAATACCATGTAATGCATGTCTTTTTACAACAGTAGTCATTCTTCCAATGTACTTGTTAGTAAAACCCAATAGATAGCTTTATTTTCTCTTTGTTTCCTCAAATTTTTAATGCATATCTTTTACAACTTTTGTAGTAAAGTATTCTAATGACTTGCTTATGACACCCCATAGAATATATCATGTTTAGTACCTTGGACATTGTAGCTTATTTACTTAAATTGCTGATATATTTTGTGCTGTTTGTGTTCAGACTGGGTAGCTCAGTTGGTAGAGTGATGGTCTTGCACTGTCAATGTATACGTCACATAGGTACGAATCCTATGTAAGTTTGTTCTTGTTTTACTAGTCTGCATTGTGGTTTGTGGCTCAATACCATGTAATGCATGTCTTTTAACAACAGTAGTCAAGTCTTCCAATGTACTTGTTAGTGAAACCCAATAGATAGCTTTATTTTCTCTTTGTTTCCTCAAATTTTGTATGCATATCTTTTACAACTTTTGTAGTAAAGTATTCTAATGACTTGCTTATGACACCCCATAGAATATATCATGTTTAGTACCTTGGACATTGTAGCTTAATACTTAAATCTCTTATACATTTTGTCCATTTGTGTTCAGAGTGGGTAGCTCATTTGGTAGAGTGTTGGTCTTGCACTATCAATGTGCACCTCACATAAGTTCGAATCCCAAGTAAGTTTGTTTTTATTTTACTAGTCTGCATTGTGCTTTTGTGGCTTAATATCATGTAATGCATGTCTTTTAAAAACAGTAGTCAAGTCTTCCAATGTACTTGTTAGTGAAACCCAATAGATAGCTTTATTTTCTCTTTGTTTCCTCAAATTTTTAATGCATATCTTTTACAACTTTTGTAGTAAAGTATTCTAATGACTTGCTTATGACACCCCATATAATATATCATGTTTAGTACCTTGGACATTGTAGCTTATTTACTTAAATTGCTGATATATTTTATGATGTTTGCGTTCAGACTGGGTAGCTCAGTTGGTAGAGTGATGGTCTTGCACTGTCAATGTACATGTCACATAGGTTCGAATCCCATGTACGTTTGTTCTTGTTTTACTAGTCTGCATTGTGGTTTGTGGCTCAATACCATGTAATGCATGTCTTTTAACAACAGTAGTCAAGTCTTCCAATGTACTTGTTAGTGAAACTCAATAGATAGCTTTATTTTCTCTGTGTTTCCTCAAATTTTTTATGCATATCTTTTACAACTTTTGTAGTAAAGTAGTCTAATGACTTGCTTATGACACCCCATAGAATATATCATGTTTTGTACCTTGGACATTGTAGCTTATTTACTTAAATCTCTTATAAATGTTGTCCATTTGTGTTCAGACTCGGTAGCTCATTTGGTAGAGTGTTGGTCTTGCACTATCAATGTGCACCTCACATAAGTTCGAATCCCATGTAAGTTTGTTTTTATTTTACTAGTCTGCATTGTGGTTTGTGGCTCAATATAATGTAATGCATGTCTTTTAAAAACAGTAGTCAAGTATTCCAGTGTACTTTTTAGTGAAACCCAATAGATAGCTTTATTTTCTCTTTGTTTCCTCAAATTTTTAATGCATATCTTTTACAACTTTTGTAGTAAAGTATTCTAATGACTTGCTTATGACACCCCATAGAATATATCATGTTTAGTACCTTGGACATTGTAGCTTATTTACTTAAATTGCTGATATATTTTGTGCTGTTTGTGTTCAGACTGGGTAGCTCAGTTGGTAGAGTGATGGTTTTGCACTGTCAATGTACACGTCACATAGGTTCGAATCACATGTAAGTTTGTTCTTTTTTTACTAGTCTGCATTGTGGTTTGTGGCTCAATACCATGTAATGCATGTCTTTTAACAACAGTAGTCAAGTCTTCCAATGTACTTGTTAGTGAAACCCAATAGATAGCTTTATTTTCTCTGTGTTTCCTCAAATTTTTTATGCATATCTTTTACAACTTTTGTAGTAAAGTAGTCTAATGACTTGCTTATGACACCCCATAGAATATATCATGTTTAGTACCTTGGAAATTGTACCTTATTTACCTAAATCTCTGATCTATTTGGAGTCATATGTGTTCAGACTGGGTAGCTCAGTTGGTATTGTGTTGGTCTTGCACTATCAATGTACACCTCACATAGGTTCGAATCCCATGTAAGTTTATTTGAATTTTACTAGTCTGCATTGTGGTTTGTGGCTCAATACCATGTAATGCATATCTTTTTACAACAGTAGTCATTCTTCCAATGTACTTGTTAGTGAAACCCAATAGATAGCTTTATTTTCTCTTTGTTTCCTCAAATTTTTAATGCATATCTTTTACAACTTTTGTAGTAAAGTATTCTAATGACTTGCTTATGACACCCCATAGAATATATCATGTTTAGTACCTTGGACATTGTAGCTTATTTACTTAAAGCTCTTATAAATTTTGTCCATTTGTGTTCAGACTGGGTAGCTCATTTGGTAGAGTGTTGGTCTTGCACTATCAATGTGCACCTCACATAAGTTAGAAACCCATGTAAGTTTGTTTTTATTTTACTAGTCTGCATTGTGGTTTGTGGCTTAATATCATGTAATGCATGTCTTTTAAAAACAGTAGTCAAGTCTTCCAATGTACTTGTTAGTGAAACCCAATAGATAGCTTTATTTTCTCTTTGTTTCCTCAAATTTTTAATGCATATCTTTTACAACTTTTGTAGTAAAGTATTCTAATGACTTGCCTATGACACCCCATAGAATATATCATGTTTAGTACCTTGGACATTGTAGCTTATTTACTTAAATTGCTGATATATTTTGTGCTGTTTGTGTACAGACTGGGTAGCTCAGTTGGTAGAGTGATGGTCTTGCACTGTCAATGTACACGTCACATAGGTTCGAATCCCATGTAAGTTTGTTCTTGTTTTACAAGTCTGCATTGTGGTTTGTGGCTCAATACCATGTAATGCATGTCTTTTAACAACAGTAGTCAAGTCTTCCAATGTACTTGTTAGTGAAACCCAATAGATAGCTTTATTTTCTCTTTGTTTCCTCAAATTTTTTATGCATATCTTTTACAACTTTTGTAGTAAAGTATTCTAATGACTTGCTTATGACACCCCATAGAATATATCATGTTTAGTACCTTGGACATTGTAGCTTATTTACTTAAATCTCTTATAAATTTTGTCCATTTGTGTTCAGAGTGGGTAGCTCATTTGGTAGAATGTTGGTCTTGCACTATCAATGTGCACCTAACATAAGTTCGAATCCCATGTAAGCTTGTTTTTATTTTACTAGTCTGCATTGTGGTTTGTGGCTTAATATCATGTAATGCATGTCTTTTAAAAACAGTAGTCAAGTCTTCCAATGTACTTGTTAGTTAAACACAATAGATAGCTTTATTTTCTCTTTGTTTCCTCAAATTTTTAATGCATATCTTTTACAACTTTTGTAGTAAAGTATTCTAATGACTTGCTTATGACACCCCATAGAATATATCATGTTTAGTACCTTGGACATTGTAGCTTATTTACTTAAATTGCTGATATATTTTGTGCTGTTTGTGTTCAGACTGGGTAGCTCAGTTGGTAGAGTGATGGTCTTGTACTGTCAATGTACATGTCACATAGGTTCGAATCCCATGTAAGTTTGTTCTTGTTTTACTAGTGTGGTTTGTGGCTCAATACCATGTAATGCATGTCTTTTAACAACAGTAGTCAAGTCTTCCAATGTACTTGTTAGTGAAACCCAATAGATAGCTTTATTTTCTCTGTGTTTCCTCAAATTTTTTATGCATATCTTTTACAACTTTTGTAGTAAAGTAGTCTAATGACTTGCTTATGACACCCCATAGAATATATCATGTTTAATACCTTGGACATTATAGCTTTTTTACCTAAGTCTCTGATATATTTTGGGTCATTGGTGTTCAGACTGGGTAGCTCAGTTGGTAGAGTGTTGGTCTTGCACTATCAATGTACACCTCACATAGGTTCGAATCCCATGTAAGTTTATTTGAATTTTACTAGTCTGCATTGTGGTTTGTGGCTCAATACCATGTAATGCATGTCTTTTAACAACAGTAGTCAAGTCTTCCAATGTACTTGTTAGTGAAACCCAATAGATAGCTTTATTTTCTCTGTTTCCTCAAATTTTTTATGCATATCTTTTACAACTTTTGTAGTAAAGTAGTCTAATGACTTGCTTATGACACCCCATAGAATATATCATGTTTAGTACCTTGGACATTGTAGCTTAATACTTAAATCTCTTATAAATTTTGTCCATTTGTGTTCAGACTGGGTAGCTTATTTGGTAGAGTGTTGGTCTTGCACTATCAATGTGCACCTCACATAAGTTTGAATCTCATGTAAGTTTGTTTTTATTTTACTAGTCTGCATTGTGGTTTGTGGCTCAATATCATGTAATGCATGTCTTTTAAAAACAGTAGCCAAGTCTTCCAATGTACTTGTTAGTGAAACCCAATGGATAGCTTTATTTTCTCTTTGTTTCCTCAAATTTTTAATGCATATCTTTTACAACTTTTGTAGTAAAGTATTCTAATGACTTGCTTATGACACCCCATAGAATATATCATGTTTAGTACCTTGGACATTGTAGCTTATTTACTTAAATCTCTTATAAATTTTGTCCATTCGTGTTCAGACTGGGTAGCTCATTTGGTAGAGTGTTGGTCTTGCACTATCAATGTGCACCTCATATAAGTTCGAATCCCATGTAAGTTTGTTTTTATTTTACTAGTCTGCATTGTGGTTTGTGGCTTAATATCATGTAATGCATGTCTTTTAAAAACAGTAGTCAAGTCTTCCAGTGTACTTGTTAGTGAAACCCAATAGATAGCTTTATTTTCTCTTTGTTTCCTCAAATTTTTAATGCATATCTTTTACAACTTTTGTAGTAAAGTATTCTAATGACTTGCTTATGACACCCCATAGAATATATCATGTTTAGTACCTTGGACATTGTAGCTTATTTACTTAAATTGCTGATATATTTTGTGCTGTTTGTGTTCAGACTGGGTAGCTCAGTTGGTAGAGTGATGGTCTTGTACTGTCAATGTACACGTCACATAGGTTCGAATCCCATGTAAGTTTGTTCTTGTTTTACTAGTCTGCATTGTGGTTTGTGGCTCAATACCATGTAATGCATGTCTTTTAACAACAGTAGTCAAGTCTTCCAATGTACTTGTTAGTGAAACCCAATGGATAGCTTTATTTTCTCTTTGTTTCCTCAAATTTTTAATGCATATCTTTTACAACTTTTGTAGTAAAGTATTCTAATGACTTGCTTATGACACCCCATAGAATATATCATGTTTAGTACCTTGGACATTGTAGCTTATTTACTTAAATCTCTTATAAATTTTGTCCATTCGTGTTCAGACTGGGTAGCTCATTTGGTAGAGTGTTGGTCTTGCACTATCAATGTGCACCTCATATAAGTTCGAATCCCATGTAAGTTTGTTTTTATTTTACTAGTCTGCATTGTGGTTTGTGGCTTAATATCATGTAATGCATGTCTTTTAAAAACAGTAGTCAAGTCTTCCAGTGTACTTGTTAGTGAAACCCAATAGATAGCTTTATTTTCTCTTTGTTTCCTCAAATTTTTAATGCATATCTTTTACAACTTTTGTAGTAAAGTATTCTAATGACTTGCTTATGACACCCCATAGAATATATCATGTTTAGTACCTTGGACATTGTAGCTTATTTACTTAAATTGCTGATATATTTTGTGCTGTTTGTGTTCAGACTGGGTAGCTCAGTTGGTAGAGTGATGGTCTTGTACTGTCAATGTACACGTCACATAGGTTCGAATCCCATGTAAGTTTGTTCTTGTTTTACTAGTCTGCATTGTGGTTTGTGGCTCAATACCATGTAATGCATGTCTTTTAACAACAGTAGTCAAGTCTTCCAATGTACTTGTTAGTGAAACCCAATAGATAGCTTTATTTTCTCTTTGTTTCCTCAAATTTTGTATGCATATCTTTTACAACTTTTGTAGTAAAGTATTCTAATGACTTGCTTATGACACCCCATAGAATATATCATGTTTAGTACCTTGGACATTGTAGCTTATTTACTTAAATCTCTTATAAATTTTGTCCATTTGTCTTCAGAGTGGGTAGCTCATTTGGTAGAGTGTTGGTCTTGCACTATCAATGTGCACCTCACATAAGTTCGAATCCCAAGTAAGTTTGTTTTTATTTTACTAGTCTGCATTGTGCTTTTGTGGCTTAATATCATGTAATGCATGTCTTTTAAAAACAGTAGTCAAGTCTTCCAATGTACTTGTTAGTGAAACCCAATAGATAGCTTTATTTTCTCTTTGTTTCCTCAAATTTTTAATGCATATCTTTTACAACTTTTGTAGTAAAGTATTCTAAAGACTTGCTTATGACACCCCATATAATATATCATGTTTAGTACCTTGGACATTGTAGCTTATTTACTTAAATTGCTGATATATTTTGTGATGTTTGCGTTCAGACTGGGTAGCTCAGTTGGTAGAGTGATGGTCTTGCACTGTCAATGTACACGTCACATAGGTTCGAATCCCATGTACGTTTGTTCTTGTTTTACTAGTCTGCATTGTGGTTTGTGGCTCAATACCATGTAATGCATGTCTTTTAACAACAGTAGTCAAGTCTTCCAATGTACTTGTTAGTGAAACTCAATAGATAGCTTTATTTTCTCTGTGTTTCCTCAAATTTTTTATGCATATCTTTTACAACTTTTGTAGTAAAGTAGTCTAATGACTTGCTTATGACACCCCATAGAATATATCATGTTTTGTACCTTGGACATTGTAGCTTATTTACTTAAATCTCTTATAAATGTTGTCCATTTGTGTTCAGACTCGGTAGCTCATTTGGTAGAGTGTTGGTCTTGCACTATCAATGTGCACCTCACATAAGTTCGAATCCCATGTAAGTTTGTTTTTATTTTACTAGTCTGCATTGTGGTTTGTGGCTCAATATCATGTAATGCATGTCTTTTAAAAACAGTAGTCAAGTCTTCCAATGTACTTGTTAGTGAAACCCAATAGATAGCTGTATTTTCTCTTTGTTTCCTCAAATTTTTCATGCATATCTTTTACAACTTTTGTAGTAAAGTAGTCTAATGACTTGCTTATGACACCCCATAGAATATATCATGTTTAGTACCTTGGAAATTGTATCTTATTTACCTAAATCTCTGATTTATTTGGAGTCACTTGTGTTCAGACTGGGTAGCTCAGTTGGTAGAGTGTTGGTCTTGCACTATCAATGTACACCTCACATAGGTTCGAATCCCATCGAAGTTTATTTGAATTTTACTAGTCTGGATTGTGGTTTGTGGCTCAATACCATGTAATGCATGTCTTTTTACAACAGTAGTCATTCTTCCAATGTACTTGTTAGTAAAACCCAATAGATAGCTTTATTTTCTCTTTGTTTCCTCAAATTTTTAATGCATATCTTTTACAACTTTTGTAGTAAAGTATTCTAATGACTTGCTTATGACACCCCATAGAATATATCATGTTTAGTACCTTGGACATTGTAGCTTATTTACTTAAATTGCTGATATATTTTGTGCTGTTTGTGTTCAGACTGGGTAGCTCAGTTGGTAGAGTGATGGTCTTGCACTGTCAATGTATACGTCACATAGGTACGAATCCTATGTAAGTTTGTTCTTGTTTTACTAGTCTGCATTGTGGTTTGTGGCTCAATACCATGTAATGCATGTCTTTTAACAACAGTAGTCAAGTCTTCCAATGTACTTGTTAGTGAAACCCAATAGATAGCTTTATTTTCTCTTTGTTTCCTCAAATTTTGTATGCATATCTTTTACAACTTTTGTAGTAAAGTATTCTAATGACTTGCTTATGACACCCCATAGAATAGATCATGTTTAGTACCTTGGACATTGTAGCTTAATACTTAAATCTCTTATAAATGTTGTCCATTTGTGTTCAGAGTGGGTAGCTCATTTGGTAGAGTGTTGGTCTTGCACTATCAATGTGCACCTCACATAAGTTCGAATTCGTAGTAAGTTTGTTTTTATTTTACTAGTCTGCATTGTGCTTTTGTGGCTTCATATCATGTAATGCATGTCTTTTAAAAACAGTAGTCAAGTCTTCCAATGTACTTGTTAGTGAAACCCAATAGATAGCTTTATTTTCTCTTTGTTTCCTCAAATTTTTAATGCATATCTTTTACAACTTTTGTAGTAAAGTATTCTAATGACTTGCTTATGACACCCCATGTAAGTTTATTTGAATTTTACTAGTCTGCATTGTGGTTTGTGGCTCAATACCATGTAATGCATATCTTTTTACAACAGTAGTCATTCTTCCAATGTACTTGTTAGTGAAACCCAATAGATAGCTTTATTTTCTCTTTGTTTCCTCAAATTTTTAATGCATATCTTTTACAACTTTTGTAGTAAAGTATTCTAATGACTTGCTTATGACACCCCATAGAATATATCATGTTTAGTACCTTGGACATTGTAGCTTATTTACTTAAATCTCTTATAAATTTTGCCCATTTGTGTTCAGACTGGGTAGCTCATTTGGTAGAGTGTTGGTCTTGCACTATCAATGTGCACCTCACATAAGTTTGAATCCCATTTAAGTTTGTTTTTATTTTACTAGTCTGCATTGTGGTTTGTGGCTCAATATCATGTAATGCATGTCTTTTAAAAACAGTAGTCAAGTCTTCCAATGTACTTGTTAGTGAAACCCAATAGATAGCTTTATTTTCTCTTTGTTTCCTCAAATTTTTAATGCATATCTTTTACAACTTTTGTAGTAAAGTATTCTAATGACTTGCTTATGACACCCCATAGAATATATCATGTTTAGTACCTTGGACATTGTAGCTTATTTACTTAAATCTCTTATAAATTTTGTCCATTTGTGTTCAGACTGGGTAGCTCATTTGGTAGAGTGTTGGTCTTGCACTATCAATGTGCACCTCACATAAGTTAGAAACCCATGTAAGTTTGTTTTTATTTTACTAGTCTGCATTGTGGTTTGTGGCTTAATATCATGTAATGCATGTCTTTTAAAAACAGTAGTCAAGTCTTCCAATGTACTTGTTAGTGAAACCCAATAGATAGCTTTATTTTCTCTTTGTTTCCTCAAATTTTTAATGCATATCTTTTACAACTTTTGTAGTAAAGTATTCTAATGACTTGCTTATGACACCCCATAGAATATATCATGTTTAGTACCTTGGACATTGTAGCTTATTTACTTAAATTGCTGATATATTTTGTGCTGTTTGTGTACGGACTGGGTAGCTCAGTTGGTAGAGTGATGGTCTTGCACTGTCAATGTACACGTCACATAGGTTCGAATCCCATGTAAGTTTGTTCTTGTTTTACAAGTCTGCATTGTGGTTTGTGGCTCAATACCATGTAATGCATGTCTTTTAACAACAGTAGTCAAGTCTTCCAATGTACTTGTTAGTGAAACCCAATAGATAGCTTTACTTTCTCTGTGTTTCCTCAAATTTTTTATGCATATCTTTTACAACTTTTGTAGTAAAGTAGTCTAATGACTTGCTTATGACACCCCATAGAATATATCATGTTTAGTACCTTGGACATTGTAGCTTATTTACTTAAATCTCTTATAAATGTTGTCCATTTGTGTTCAGACTGGGTAGCTCAGTTGGTAGAGTGATGGTCTTGTACTGTCAATGTACATGTCACATAGGTTCGAATCCCATGTAAGTTTGTTCTTGTTTTAATAGTGTGGTTTGTGGCTCAATACCATGTAATGCATGTCTTTTAACAACAGTAGTCAAGTCTTCCAATGTACTTGTTAGTGAAACCCAATAGATAGCTTTATTTTCTCTGTGTTTCCTCAAATTTTTTATGCATATCTTTTACAACTTTTGTAGTAAAGTAGTCTAATGACTTGCTTATGACACCCCATAGAATATATCATGTTTAGTACCTTGGACATTGTAGCTTAATACTTAAATCTCTTATAAATTTTGCTCATTTGTGTTCAGACTGGGTAGCTTATTTGGTAGAGTGTTGGTCTTGCACTATCAATGTGCACCTCACATAAGTTTGAATCTCATGTAAGTTTGTTTTTATTTTACTAGTCTGCATTGTGGTTTGTGGCTCAATATCATGTAATGCATGTCTTTTAAAAACAGTAGCCAAGTCTTCCAATGTACTTGTTAGTGAAACCCAATGGATAGATTTATTTTCTCTTTGTTTCCTCAAATTTTTAATGCATATCTTTTACAACTTTTGTAGTAAAGTATTCTAATGACTTGCTTATGACACCCCATAGAATATATCATGTTTAGTACCTTGGACATTGTAGCTTATTTACTTAAATCTCTTATAAATTTTGTCCATTCGTGTTCAGACTGGGTAGCTCATTTGGTAGAGTGTTGGTCTTGCACTATCAATGTGCACCTCATATAAGTTCGAATCCCATGTAAGTTTGTTTTTATTTTACTAGTCTGCATTGTGGTTTGTGGCTTAATATCATGTAATGCATGTCTTTTAAAAACAGTAGTCAAGTCTTCCAATGTACTTGTTAGTGAAACCCAATAGATAGCTTTATTTTCTCTTTGTTTCCTCAAATTTTTAATGCATATCTTTTACAACTTTTGTAGTAAAGTATTCTAATGACTTGCTTATGACACCCCATAGAATATATCATGTTTAGTACCTTGGACATTGTAGCTTATTTACTTAAATTGCTGATATATTTTGTGCTGTTTGTGTTCAGACTGGGTAGCTCAGTTGGTAGAGTGATGGTCTTGTACTGTCAATGTACATGTCACATTGGTTCGAATCCCATGTAAGTTTGTTCTTGTTTTACTAGTCTGCATTGTGGTTTGTGGCTCAATACCATGTAATGCATGTCTTTTAACAACAGTAGTCAAGTCTTCCAATGTACTTGTTAGTGAAACCCAATAGATAGCTTTATTTTCTCTGTGTTTCCTCAAATTTTTTATGCATATCTTTTACAACTTTTGTAGTAAAGTAGTCTAATGACTTGCTTATGACACCCCATAGAATATATCTGTTTAGTACCTTGGACATTATAGCTTTTTTACCTAAATCTCTGATATATTTTTGGTCATTTGTGTTCAGACTGGGTAGCTCAGTTGGTAGAGTGTTGGTCTTGCACTATCAATGTACACCTCACATTGGTTCGACTCCCATGTACGTTTATTTGAATTTTACTAGTCTGCATTGTGGTTTGTGGCTCAATACCATGTAATGCATATCTTTTAACAACAGTAGTCAAGTCTTCCAATGTACTTGTTAGTGAAACCCAATAGATAGCTTTATTTTCTCTTTGTTTCCTCAAATTTTTAATGCATATCTTTTACAACTTTTGTAGTAAAGTATTCTAATGACTTGCTTATGACACCCCATAGAATATATCATGTTTAGTACCTTGGACATTGTAGCTTAATACTTAAATCTCTTATAAATTTTGTCCATTTGTGTTCAGACTGGGTAACTTATTTGGTAGAGTGTTGGTCTTGCACTATCAATGTGCACCTCACATAAGTTCGAATCTCATGTAAGTTTGTTTTTATTTTACTAGTCTGCATTGTGGTTTGTGGCTTAATATCATGTAATGCATGTCTTTTAAAAACAGTAGTCAAGTCTTCCAATGTACTTGTTAGTGAAACACAATAGATAGCTTTATTTTCTCTTTGTTTCCTCAAATTTTTAATGCATATCTTTTACAACTTTTGTAGTAAAGTATTCTAATGACTTGCTTATGACACCCCATAGAATATATCATGTTTAGTACCTTGGACATTGTAGCTTATTTACTTAAATTGCTGATATATTTTGTGTTGTTTGTGTTCAGACTGGGTAGCTCAGTTGGTAGAGTGATGGTCTTGCACTGTCAATGTACACGTCACATAGGTTCGAATCCCATGTACGTTTGTTCTTGTTTTACTAGTCTGCATTGTGGTTTGTGGCTCAATACCATGTAATGCATGTCTTTTAACAACAGTAGTCAAGTCTTCCAATGTAATTGTTAGTGAAACTCAAAAGATAGCTTTATTTTCTCTGTGTTTCCTCAAATTTTTTATGCATATCTTTTACAACTTTTGTAGTAAAGTAGTCTAATGACTTGCTTATGACACCCCATAGAATATATCATGTTTTGTACCTTGGACATTGTAGCTTATTTACTTAAATCTCTTATAAATGTTGTCCATTTGTGTTCAGACTCGGTAGCTCATTTGGTAGAGTGTTGGTCTTGCACTATCAATGTGCACCTCACATAAGTTCGAATCCCATGTAAGTTTGTTTTTATTTTACTAGTCTGCATTGTGGTTTGTGGCTCAATATCATGTAATGCATGTCTTTTAAAAACAGTAGTCAAGTCTTCCAATGTACTTGTTAGTGAAACCCAATAGATAGCTGTATTTTCTCTTTGTTTCCTCAAATTTTTCATGCATATCTTTTACAACTTTTGTAGTAAAGTAGTCTAATGACTTGCTTATGACACCCCATAGAATATATCATGTTTAGTACCTTGGAAATTGTATCTTATTTACCTAAATCTCTGATTTATTTGGAGTCACTTGTGTTCAGACTGGGTAGCTCAGTTGGTAGAGTGTTGGTCTTGCACTATCAATGTACACCTCACATAGGTTTGAAGTTTATTTGAATTTTACTAGTCTGCATTGTGGTTTGTGGCTCAATACCATGTAATGCATGTCTTTTTACAACAGTAGTCATTCTTCCAATGTACTTGTTAGTAAAACCCAATAGATAGCTTTATTTTCTCTTTGTTTCCTCAAATTTTTAATGCATATTTTTTTACAACTTTTGTAGTAAAGTATTCTAATGACTTGCTTATGACACCCCATAGAATATATCATGTTTAGTACCTTGGACATTGTAGCTTATTTACTTAAATTGCTGATATATTTTGTGCTGTTTGTGTTCAGACTGGGTAGCTCAGTTGGTAGAGTGATGGTCTTGCACTGTCAATGTATACGTCACATAGGTACGAATCCTATGTAAGTTTGTTCTTGTTTTACTAGTCTGCATTGTGGTTTGTGGCTCAATACCATGTAATGCATGTCTTTTAACAACAGTAGTCAAGTCTTCCAATGTACTTGTTAGTGAAACCCAATAGATAGCTTTATTTTCTCTTTGTTTCCTCAAATTTTGTATGCATATCTTTTACAACTTTTGTAGTAAAGTATTCTAATGACTTGCTTATGACACCCCATAGAATAGATCATGTTTAGTACCTTGGACATTGTAGCTTAATACTTAAATCTCTTATAAATGTTGTCCATTTGTGTTCAGAGTGGGTAGCTCATTTGGTAGAGTGTTGGTATTGCACTATCAATGTGCACCTCACATAAGTTCGAATTCGTAGTAAGTTTGTTTTTATTTTACTAGTCTGCATTGTGCTTTTGTGGCTTAATATCATGTAATGCATGTCTTTTAAAAACAGTAGTCAAGTCTTCCAATGTACTTGTTAGTGAAACCCAATAGATAGCTTTATTTTCTCTTTGTTTCCTCAAATTTTTAATGCATATCTTTTACAACTTTTGTAGTAAAGTATTCTAATGACTTGCTTATGACACCCCATGTAAGTTTATTTGAATTTTACTAGTCTGCATTGTGGTTTGTGGCTCAATACCATGTAATGCATATCTTTTTACAACAGTAGTCATTCTTCCAATGTACTTGTTAGTGAAACCCAATAGATAGCTTTATTTTCTCTTTGTTTCCTCAAATTTTTAATGCATATCTTTTACAACTTTTGTAGTAAAGTATTCTAATGACTTGCTTATGACACCCCATAGAATATATCATGTTTAGTACCTTGGACATTGTAGCTTATTTACTTAAATCTCTTATAAATTTTGCCCATATGTGTTCAGACTGGGTAGCTCATTTGGTAGAGTGTTGGTCTTGCACTATCAATGTGCACCTCACATAAGTTTGAATCCCATTTAAGTTTGTTTTTATTTTACTAGTCTGCATTGTGGTTTGTGGCTCAATATCATGTAATGCATGTCTTTTAAAAACAGTAGTCAAGTCTTCCAATGTACTTGTTAGTGAAACCCAATAGATAGCTTTATTTTCTCTTTGTTTCCTCGAATTTTTAATGCATATCTTTTACAACTTTTGTAGTAAAGTATTCTAATGACTTGCTTATGACACCCCATAGAATATATCATGTTTAGTACCTTGGACATTGTAGCTTATTTACTTAAATTGCTGATATATTTTGTGCTGTTTGTGTTTAGACTGGGTAGCTCAGTTGGTAGAGTGATGGTCTTGTACTGTCAATGTACATGTCACATTGGTTCGAATCCCATGTAAGTTTGTTCTTGTTTTACTAGTCTGCATTGTGGTTTGTGGCTCAATACCATGTAATGCATGTCTTTTAACAACAGTAGTCAAGTCTTCCAATGTACTTGTTAGTGAAACCCAATAGATAGCTTTATTTTCTCTGTGTTTCCTCAAATTTTTTATGCATATCTTTTACAACTTTTGTAGTAAAGTAGTCTAATGACTTGCTTATGACACCCCATAGAATATATCATGTTTAGTACCTTGGACATTATAGCTTTTTTACCTAAATCTCTGATATATTTTTGGTCATTTGTGTTCAGACTGGGTAGCTCAGTTGGTAGAGTGTTGGTCTTGCACTATCAATGTACACCTCACATTGGTTCGACTCCCATGTACGTTTATTTGAATTTTACTAGTCTGCATTGTGGTTTGTGGCTCAATACCATGTAATGCATATCTTTTAACAACAGTAGTCAAGTCTTCCAATGTACTTGTTAGTGAAACCCAATAGATAGCTTTATTTTCTCTTTGTTTCCTCAAATTTTTAATGCATATCTTTTACAACTTTTGTAGTAAAGTATTCTAATGACTTGCTTATGACACCCCATAGAATATATCATGTTTAGTACCTTGGACATTGTAGCTTAATACTTAAATCTCTTATAAATTTTGTCCATTTGTGTTCAGACTGGGTAGCTTATTTGGTAGAGTGTTGGTCTTGCACTATCAATGTGCACCTCACATAAGTTCGAATCTCATGTAAGTTTGTTTTTATTTTACTAGTCTGCATTGTGGTTTGTGGCTTAATATCATGTAATGCATGTCTTTTAAAAACAGTAGTCAAGTCTTCCAATGTACTTGTTAGTGAAACACAATAGATAGCTTTATTTTCTCTTTGTTTCCTCAAATTTTTAATGCATATCTTTTACAACTTTTGTAGTAAAGTATTCTAATGACTTGCTTATGACACCCCATAGAATATATCATGTTTAGTACCTTGGACATTGTAGCTTATTTACTTAAATTGCTGATATATTTTGTGTTGTTTGTGTTCAGACTGGGTAGCTCAGTTGGTAGAGTGATGGTCTTGTACTGTCAATGTACATGTCACATAGGTTCGAATCCCATGTAAGTTTGTTCTTGTTTTACTAGTCTGCATTGTGGTTTGTGGCTCAATACCATGTAATGCATGTCTTTTAACAACAGTAGTCAAGTCTTCCAATGTACTTGTTAGTGAAACCCAATAGATAGCTTTATTTTCTCTGTGTTTCCTCAAATTTTTTATGCATATCTTTTACAACTTTTGTAGTAAAGTAGTCTAATGACTTGCTTATGACACCCCATAGAATATATCATGTTTAGTACCTTGGACATTATAGCTTTTTTACCTAAGTCTCTGATATATTTTGGGTGATTTGTGTTCAGACTGGGTAGCTCAGTTGGTAGAGTGTTGGTCTTGCACTATCAATGTACACCTCACATAGGTTCGAATCCCATGTAAGTTTATTTGAATTTTACTAGTCTGCATTGTGGTTTGTGGCACAATATCATGTAATGCATATCTTTTTACAACAGTAGTCATTCTTCCAATGTACTTGTTAGTGAAACCCAATAGATAGCTTTATTTTCTCTTTGTTTCCTCAAATTTTTAATGCATATCTTTTACAACTTTTGTAGTAAAGTATTCTAATGACTTGCCTATGACACCCCATAGAATATATCATGTTTAGTACCTTGGACATTGTAGCTTATTTACTTAAATTGCTGATATATTTTGTGCTGTTTGTGTACAGACTGGGTAGCTCAGTTGGTAGAGTGATGGTCTTGCACTGTCAATGTACACGTCACATAGGTTCGAATCCCATGTAAGTTTGTTCTTGTTTTACAAGTCTGCATTGTGGTTTGTGGCTCAATACCATGTAATGCATGTCTTTTAACAACAGTAGTCAAGTCTTCCAATGTACTTGTTAGTGAAACCCAATAGATAGCTTTATTTTCTCTTTGTTTCCTCAAATTTTTTATGCATATCTTTTACAACTTTTGTAGTAAAGTATTCTAATGACTTGCTTATGACACCCCATAGAATATATCATGTTTAGTACCTTGGACATTGTAGCTTATTTACTTAAATCTCTTATAAATTTTGTCCATTTGTGTTCAGAGTGGATAGCTCATTTGGTAGAGTGTTGGTCTTGCACTATCAATGTGCACCTAACATAAGTTCGAATCCCATGTAAGTTTGTTTTTATTTTACTAGTCTGCATTGTGGTTTGTGGCTTAATATCATGTAATGCATGTCTTTTAAAAACAGTAGTCAAGTCTTCCAATGTACTTGTTAGTGAAACACAATAGATAGCTTTATTTTCTCTTTGTTTCCTCAAATTTTTAATGCATATCTTTTACAACTTTTGTAGTAAAGTATTCTAATGACTTGCTTATGACACCCCATAGAATATATCATGTTTAGTACCTTGGACATTGTAGCTTATTTACTTAAATTGCTGATATATTTTGTGCTGTTTGTGTTCAGACTGGGTAGCTCAGTTGGTAGAGTGATGGTCTTGTACTGTCAATGTACATGTCACATAGGTTCGAATCCCATGTAAGTTTGTTCTTGTTTTAATAGTGTGGTTTGTGGCTCAATACCATGTAATGCATGTCTTTTAACAACAGTAGTCAAGTCTTCCAATGTACTTGTTAGTGAAACCCAATAGATAGCTTTATTTTCTCTGTGTTTCCTCAAATTTTTTATGCATATCTTTTACAACTTTTGTAGTAAAGTATTCTAATGACTTGCTTATGACACCCCATAGAATATATCATGTTTAGTACCTTGGACATTGTAGCTTATTTACTTAAATCTCTTATAAATTTTGTCCATTTGTGTTCAGAGTGGGTAGCTCATTTGGTAGAGTGTTGGTCTTGCACTATCAATGTGCACCTCACATAAGTTCGAATCCCAAGTAAGTTTGTTTTTATTTTACTAGTCTGCATTGTGCTTTTGTGGCTTAATATCATGTAATGCATGTCTTTTAAAAACAGTAGTCAAGTCTTCCAATGTACTTGTTAGTGAAACCCAATAGATAGCTTTATTTTCTCTTTGTTTCCTCAAATTTTTAATGTATATCTTTTACAACTTTTGTAGTAAAGTATTCTAATGACTTGCTTATGACACCCCATATAATATATCATGTTTAGTACCTTGGACATTGTAGCTTATTTACTTAAATTGCTGATATATTTTGTGATGTTTGCGTTCAGACTGGGTAGCTCAGTTGGTAGAGTGATGGTCTTGCACTGTCAATGTACACGTCACATAGGTTTGAATCCCATGTATGTTTGTTCTTGTTTTACTAGTCTGCATTGTGGTTTGTGGCTCAATACCATGTAATGCATGTCTTTTAACAACAGTAGTCAAGTCTTCCAATGTACTTGTTAGTGAAACTCAATAGATAGCTTTATTTTCTCTGTGTTTCCTCAAATTTTTTATGCATATCTTTTACAACTTTTGTAGTAAAGTAGTCTAATGACTTGCTTATGACACCCCATAGAATATATCATGTTTTGTACCTTGGACATTGCAGCTTATTTACTTAAATCTCTTATAAATGTTGTCCATTTGTGTTCAGACTCGGTAGCTCATTTGGTAGAGTGTTGGTCTTGCACTATCAATGTGCACCTCACATAAGTTCGAATCCCATGTAAGTTTGTTTTTATTTTACTAGTCTGCATTGTGGTTTGTGGCTCAATATAATGTAATGCATGTCTTTTAAAAACAGTAGTCAAGTCTTCCAGTGTACTTGTTAGTGAAACCCAATAGATAGCTTTATTTTCTCTTTGTTTCCTCAAATTTTTAATGCATATCTTTTACAACTTTTGTAGTAAAGTATTCTAATGACTTGCTTATGACACCCCATATAATATATCATGTTTAGTACCTTGGACATTGTAGCTTATTTACTTAAATTGCTGATATATTTTGTGATGTTTGCGTTCAGACTGGGTAGCTCAGTTGGTAGAGTGATGGTCTTGCACTGTCAATGTACACGTCACATAGGTTCGAATCCCATGTACGTTTGTTCTTGTTTTACTAGTCTGCATTGTGGTTTGTGGCTCAATACCATGTAATGCATGTCTTTTAACAACAGTAGTCAAGTCTTCCAATGTACTTGTTAGTGAAACTCAATAGATAGCTTTATTTTCTCTGTGTTTCCTCAAATTTTTTATGCATATCTTTTACAACTTTTGTAGTAAAGTAGTCTAATGACTTGCTTATGACACCCCATAGAATATATCATGTTTTGTACCTTGGACATTGTAGCTTATTTACTTAAATCTCTTATAAATGTTGTCCATTTGTGTTCAGACTCGGTAGCTCATTTGGTAGAGTGTTGGTCTTGCACTATCAATGTGCACCTCACATAAGTTCGAATACCATGTAAGTTTGTTTTTATTTTACTAGTCTGCATTGTGGTTTGTGGCTTAATATCATGTAATGCATGTCTTTTAAAAACAGTAGTCAAGTCTTCCAATGTACTTGTTAGTGAAACTCAATAGATAACTTTATTTTCTCTGTTTCCTCAAATTTTTTATGCATATCTTTTACAACTTTTGTAGTAAAGTAGTCTAATGACTTGCTTACAGATGTAGCCACCTTTATCTTGAGTGGCCGCGGCGGTTGTCCCGTTCGACCATACGCAGCGTACTGTGGCGTAGCGAGGCGCGCCTAGCCACAGAGAGGCTATCTAATCGCACGGAGACAGACATTTGACGTTTGGCGTTACCTTTACGTGTAATACCTGCGATCAGCCACCAGATGTCGCTTTTTACAATCACCACTGCGCATGCGTGTGGTCTCCCGTAAAATACAATACTGACATACATAATAAGGACTACTTTACTAAGGCGTCTCATTACGCTGCATACAGCAAATACTGTACTCATTACGCTGCATTATTTAATACAGTACTGTATATACAGTACGACACCGACGCAAATACAGTAGTACAGCATACAGTATATGATCCATCTACAATACTTTATGAATACTGTATGTGAGCGTCCAAGTCCCGCAGACAAAACACAGTACTGTAAAACCAGTAGTGTACACTGTCGCAAATGGATGTGTGTTACAAGTTCACTATTGCCTCTCAAGATTAGGAATTTTCTACAGTATGTTATCGTCCTAATCCCGTAGCCATTACAGCATAATCAAAACCAACGGATTTATACATTTGTCTGCGGCGAAGTGGTGAAGTGTTTCGCTTCCTATACTCAGAGTCCAGGGTTCGATTCCTTAAGTACGAATGCATGTTACTGTAGTTTTTTTCAGACACTTTATTATTTTTTTTATTCACATACTGTAAACCAGGGCATACAGTAGCTGCATGAGCGGTTCTATGCGATCGAGTCCGGTGTACCATAATGTGCAGGTTCTATGCAGGTTAAGGTACTATGCTCCGTACACAGTACACATACAATTCTGTAGCTGGGCAGACTGAATAGAAATGGCTACCACCTATGACTCCTTGCCCCACAGAGGCCCTAGGCTACGGAGCAAGTAATAGTCCAGATTGTACAGACTATGGGGCAATGCTGAAGGAGCGTCACAATCCCCTAGCTAAAATACACAGTATGCATATTATGGTACACCGGACTCGATGACATACTGTAGCACACTGGCAAAATGGCCGCCGCCCCTGAACCCTTGTGCAGGTTATGGGGCAATGCTGAAGGAGCGTCACAATCCCCTAGCCAAAATACACAGGGGAGGGATAAGCCACTGTAGGATTGCATACAGTATTACGGTACACCGGACTCAATCGCATAGCACACTGTCAAAACGACCACTACCCATGAACCCCCACCTCCTGAACCCCCACCTCGTGGCATGCAGCAGTTGGGTATGGAATGAGAAATGGCATAAGCTGTGCAGGCTACGGGGCGATGCTGAAGGAGCGTCACAATCCCCTAGCCAAAATACACAGAGATACTGTAAGCGAGGTCTATGCACATTACAGTACTGTACGTTACACCGGGCTCGGTCGCATAGCAAACTGACAAAACACAAGTTTTACAGTACATACAGTAAAGCAGGCCAAAGCTGCAGGAGAGTTTCTACTGTAAAGGTTCTATGCACCGTACGGTAATGTACACATACCTGTACAATTCTATAGCAGGGCAGACTCAATTGAAATGGCTACCGCCTGTGACTCCTACAGTAGCTCCTAGGAGGCACTCAGCTATGGAGCAAATAACAGCACAGATTTTGCAGGCTACGGGGCAATGCTGAAGGAGCGTCACAATCCCCTAGCTACAATACACAGGGGTGATAGAGATAATCGAGTGGCTGGAGGGGGGTCCCCTTGATTTAAGTGGCCCCCACTCCTCCAGGGTACTCCGGCCAGGTGTGACTAGTTGGGTATTTAATTCCATGGCCGCAGGGACCGGTATAAAAGTCTCCCCCGGCTGTGCATTATCTGTCCAGCTAGTGGAGCCCAGTGCTGATTCAAAAAATATGGGGAACCCCTACGCTTTTTTTGTCCCCCTTATTTTTTGCACCAGGACCAGGCGCAGAGCCCGGTGCTGGTTCTAAAAAGATGGGGGATCCCGTGTCCATTTTTTCCGTATTCCTTCCGGAATTCGACTGCAATTGCATATACAGTACTGTACCCCTTAATGTCACTGCTTACAGTATACAGTATTTAGACATGAGCTTGTGTACAGTATCTGTCATGAGGTGCTTTTTTCACTGACACTATAACTTTTTTCTATTGTGATATACTGTACAGAGGCGGCAAACTAGCCAAACGGGAATAATCAGCTTCTGCAGAATAAAATGAGATGCTACAGTACATGCCTATATTCTGTGAGTGACTGCGGCTCTATGAAATTAAATCAGAAAATTTAAATATGAAATGCATTACTAATGTGTGGCATTACTGTACTGTATGTGTATAAGGTGTACTACAATATTTTCTGGTGTAACATAAGGAAAGGGCACTACTGCATGGTCTAATGCAGTGGTTCTCAAACTTGGTCCTCAGGACCCCACACAGTGCATGTTTTGCAGGTAAACCAGCAAGTGCACAGATGTATTCATTACTAACTGACACATTTTAGAAGGTCCATACAGTAGGTGGAGCTAATTTTTTCACTTGTGATTCTGTGAGACCTGCAAAACCTGCACTGTGTGGGGTCCTGAGGACTGAGTTTGAGAACCTGTGGTCTAATGTAAATAAAGATGAATGTGGTGGGGTGTAATGTGAATAAGGGGCATTACTGTTAGGAGTAATGTGGTACTATGATATGATGTCATGAGAATAAGAGACACCACTGCATGATATAATGTGAATAAAGTTGCAGTACTGTGTTGTGTCATTTCATCTTCGGGTATTATTGTGTTACCATGCCCCTTCCCAGCAAGAACATACTGTACACTGTTTTGGGCTGGCACTAAATGTGCACATTGTTCTTATTTAGATTATAGGGGGTAGGAGCGCCAAAATGGGTGATGGTGCTGGGAAAGGGGTGCAGGGTTAGAGGCGGAACTACGTAGCATCTGTGCAAGAGGGCATCAGCCAAAATCTAGCCTAGGGCATCATGTTGGTCAGGTTTGGCTCTGATAATACTGTATACTGTACTCTTACTGTACTTTGCATTCAATACAGATACTGTTTGCACACAGGTTTTACATGAATCATTGGCAATGCTGCAGGAGTGTCTCATTAGGCAATCTAAAATATACCACGACTATGGGTGGGGATACAGTAGGGAAGTTCTGTCACCATAAGCTGTCTGCTGTGTATAGCATATTTCCATCTGAGATGCATTTGTGTGTTTGTAATAAGAAAAAAACATTTTACTGTACATTTAGTGGATACAGTATTTCTCCCCCATAATGACGTATCATACTGTACAGGTACCCTCATGTACTGTACCGTACCATACTGTAAAATTGAATATTTATTGGAAAAACATCAATATTAATGTAAAAATAAAGTATTACAACATCCGATTCCATGTACTGCACTGATCAAAATGTACAGTACTCTTATTCAGGACTTATAAAACTGAAAATAACTGTTCATACAGTACACATCAATAACATTACTACTGTATAATATTCTACATTAGTTTATGCAATAATCAGACAAAGGCAATTTTATCATTTTTTTTAATAATGCACCAATTTAAAATTTTAAACAGAAAATACAGAACTACATATTTGTGGCTTGACCATTTCTTTCAACTACAACAGGTAATACTTTATACAGGTGATTTATATAATTATTACAATGTTCAGGTGTGAGTACTTCTAGCCAAAATTTCTTTATCCCATCCACCAGTTGCTGTTTTGTTGTTGGCTTTGCAACACTCCTAACGTACCTCTTCAATTGAGCCCACACTAATTCGATTGGGTTCATGTCTGGTGATCTATATAAAAATAAAAAAAAAGCGTATAGAAAAAATTAATTACATTACAGTAAATAGAGAAAATTAAACATACAATATTGTACTGTTTATTAAACAAAATTTTTTTTTACAGTACTAGAGTGCTATCCAAAATTTTACTTGTACACTGTTGAAAGAATACTCACTCTGGTGGTGTGCGTTCCCAATTCATACCTTTCTCTTCCATAAATTTGGCTGAGGCGGAGTGTTTAGGATCATTGTCTTGGAATATCCTATGGTGAGTTGGGTAATATTTATTCACAAATGGCACCATACATTTCTCTACTATTGTTTCTTGGAAATATTTCTTATCCATGATTCCTACAGAAATCAAAAAATGTTGTTCATTAATAAGCAACTCCTTTTATTGTGCAGTTACACGTACTCTACAGTACAACATGTATTTTTACAGAACACAGGCACAGAATAAAGTATAGTACTGTACCTTCGAAAAATAATAGGGGACCAGCTCCTAATCGTGATATGCCTCCCCATACATGGACTTTCAATGGATGCTTTGGGCGTGGTTTTAAAGAGATATGGTTACGTTTCCTGAATGACATTCTGGAGAACCGCTCAAGGGCAACAGACGATTCATCTGTGAAAATGACATCATCAAATGTTTCACCACTCTCAATCCATCGCCGTGCCTGTTCCACTCTCTTTTCTTTATTCACATCTCTTATCATTGGAGATATCCTGTGAAGAGCCAAAAATAATGAAATCAGATACAGTTATGAAATTACAGATTTACAGATTACTGTATATACAGTAGACTGTATGTGCAGTATACTGTATTATATACCTACTGTATACATTAAACTGTACATACAGTACATTAAGTTACATACAGAGTAATATATATATACATACTGTACATACACACAAACACACACACACAGTATACAGTATGTAATCATCACAATAAGCCGGCAATGCTTCATTGCTGTCTCTGAGTGCCTATACAGTAGGTATCTCTTTTGGGATAGAATATATACAGTATATACACACACACATACTGTATATAGTATAAAGTACACACTCTGTATAATGATTTATGGCATTATTATATCACGTATCAAGGGATTATTAACAGTGCATTTACTGTATGGTTTATACTGCTTTCAGTATTTTACCTTGTTGCGCCAAAGGTCCATCCCATTTTCCGTCGCATCCTTCTGATGCTGGTGGCCGATATGTCCAGGTCATACTTGGAATGGAGAATTCGTTTTATTTGCAGAGCAGTACGCTCATCATCCTCACGAGTTAGTTCCTCCACAATTTGTTGCACTCTCCTACAGTACAATACAGTATGAAAAATATGAATTCATGAACAGCACAATCACAGTTACAATTGATGAAGTTTTTATTTTATTTCAAAAAAATTGTTTATGGTATAAAGCAAGTCATTTAAACATTACAGTAGTGTACAGTACGTACCATGTGCATTTTGTAGGAAATACAAATCTGGGCGTTGTTCTCTCGAATGCATGATAGCGCACCGTTTCTAAAGTGACTATAATGCCACTTTCCTTGAGCCATGCATGGATCTCTTTGATGGTTTTATTTTCTTTTTTCATGTTGGCGATTATCTTGCTCATCGTTTTGTTGATAGTTACTGGCATGTTGTCCAACTATAATTCCTGTATGGAGAGAAAACATTTGTGAATACTGTAGTCTAAAATTTACACATCTGAAAATGCATAAGAGTTTTATGATAGAAGTTAATACTGTACATGTTTACTATCCAGTACCTGATGTTCAAATTTAAGTATTGTATACTGTACAGTACTGAAAATACAACTTCAGTGTTATGGACTGCAATTAGTTTCCTGTATGAAACAGATACAGTACAGTAAATAACCCTCCTTGGAAGTGCATGGGCCCTGTGAGACTTACAGTAGTGTACAGCATAAGGGTCGACTGACATGATGTACAAGCATTACATACAGTACATGTCAGTACTGTATGTAAATTCTTCAATTATTGCCTAACAACAATGCTGCTTACTGTATATTAAATACTGTAGGCCTAGAAATGTGCATCTCAATATAGTAGTTAAAAACACAGGGGCCTATGTGGATAAGCGAGTTCTATGTACACTAAAAATGGCCACCGACCGTGAACCCCCAGCACGTGGCAGCGCTCGTATATGTAGTGAGATACAGTATGGCATACATTTCACAGTTCAGGGGGCAATGCTGAAGGAGCGTCACAATCCCCTAGCTCAATTACATTGGGATAAGCGAGGTCTATGCACATTACGGTATACCGAGCTGGATCGCTTAGCAACCTGACAAAATGGCCGCCGACCGTGAACTCCCAGCACGTGGCAGCGCTCGGATATGTAGTGAGATACAATATGGCATACATTTTACAGTTCAGGGGGCAATGCTGAAGGAGCGTCACAATCCCCTAGCTCAATTACATTGGGATAAGCGAGGTCTATGCACATTACGGTATACCGAGCTGGATCGCTTAGCAACCTGACAACATGGCCGCCGACCGTGAACTCCCAGCACGTGGCAGCGCTCGGATATGTAGTGAGATACAATATGGCATACATTTCACAGTTCAGGGGGCAATGCTGAAGGAGCGTCACAATCCCCTAGCTCAATTACATTGGGATAAGCGAGGTCTATGCACATTACGGTATACCGAGCTGGATCGCTTAGCAACCTGACAACATGGCCGCCGACCGTGAACTCCCAGCACGTGGCATGTAAGTTTGTTTTTATTTAACTAGTCTGCATTGTCGTTTGTGGCTCAATATAATGTAATGCATGTCTTTTAAAAACAGTAGTCTAGTCTTCCAGTGTACTTGTTAGTGAAACCAAATAGATAGCTTTATTTTCTCTTTGTTTCCTCAAATTTTTAATGCATATCTTTTACAACTTTTGTAGTAAAGTATTCTAATGACTTGCTTATGACACCCCATAGAATATATCATGTTTTGTACCTTGGACATTGTAGCTTATTTACTTAAATCTCTTATAAATGTTGTCCATTTGTGTTCAGACTCGGTAGCTCATTTGGTAGAGTGTTGGTCTTGCACTATCAATGTGCACCTCACATAAGTTCGAATCCCATGTAAGTTTGTTTTTATTTTACTAGTCTGCATTGTGGTTTGTGGCTCAAAATAATGTAATGCATGTCTTTTAAAAACAGTAGTCAAGTCTTCCAGTGTACTTGTTAGTGAAACCCAATAGATAGCTTTATTTTCTCTTTGTTTCCTCAAATTTTTAATGCATATCTTTTACAACTTTTGTAGTAAAGTATTCTAATGACTTGCTTATGACACCCCATATAATATATCATGTTTAGTACCTTGGACATTGTAGCTTATTTACTTAAATTGCTGATATATTTTGTGATGTTTGTGTTCAGACTGGGTAGCTCAGTTGGTAGAGTGATGGTCTTGCACTGTCAATGTACACGTCACATAGGTTCGAATCCCATGTACGTTTGTTCTTGTTTTACTAGTCTGCATTGTGGTTTGTGGCTCAATACCATGTAATGCATGTCTTTTAACAACAGTAGTCAAGTCTTCCAATGTACTTGTTAGTGAAACTCAATAGATAGCTTTATTTTCTCTGTGTTTCCTCAAATTTTTTATGCATATCTTTTACAACTTTTGTAGTAAAGTAGTCTAATGACTTGCTTATGACACCCCATAGAATATATCATGTTTTGTACCTTGGACATTGTAGCTTATTTACTTAAATCTCTTATAAATGTTGTCCATTTGTGTTCAGACTCGGTAGCTCATTTGGTAGAGTGTTGGTCTTGCACTATCAATGTGCACCTCACATAAGTTCGAATACCATGTAAGTTTGTTTTTATTTTACTAGTCTGCATTGTGGTTTGTGGCTTAATATCATGTAATGCATGTCTTTTAAAAACAGTAGTCAAGTCTTCCAATGTACTTGTTAGTGAAACCCAATAGATAGCTTTATTTTCTCTTTGTTTCCTCAAATTTTTAATGCATATCTTTTACAACTTTTGTAGTAAAGTATTCTAATGACTTGCTTATGACACCCCATAGAATATATCATGTTTAGTACCTTGGACATTGTAGCTTATTTACTTAAATTGCTGATATATTTTGTGCTGTTTGTGTTCAGACTGGGTAGCTCAGTTGGTAGAGTGATGGTTTTGCACTGTCAATGTACACGTCACATAGGTTCGAATCCCATGTAAGTTTGTTCTTTTTTTACTAGTCTGCATTGTGGTTTGTGGCTCAATACCATGTAATGCATGTCTTTTAAAAACAGTAGTCAAGTCTTCCAATGTACTTGTTAGTGAAACTCAATAGATAGCTTTATTTTCTCTTTGTTTCCTCAAATTTTTCATGCATATCTTTTACAACTTTTGTAGTAAAGTATTCTAATGACTTGCTTATGACACCCCATAGAATATATCATGTTTAGTACCTTGGACATTGTAGCTTATTTACTTAAATCTCTTATAAATTTTGTCCATTCGTGTTCAGACTGGGTAGCTCATTTGGTAGAGTGTTGGTCTTGCACTATCAATGTGCACCTCACATAAGTTAGAAACCCATGTAAGTTTGTTTTTATTTTACTAGTCTGCATTGTGGTTTGTGGCTTAATATCATGTAATGCATGTCTTTTAAAAACAGTAGTCAAGTCTTCCAATGTACTTGTTAGTGAAACCCAATAGATAGCTTTATTTTCTCTTTGTTTCCTCAAATTTTTAATGCATATCTTTTACAACTTTTGTAGTAAAGTATTCTAATGACTTGCTTATGACACCCCATAGAATATATCATGTTTAGTACCTTGGACATTGTAGCTTATTTACTTAAATTGCTGATATATTTTGTGCTGTTTGTGTACAGACTGGGTAGCTCAGTTGGTAGAGTGATGGTCTTGCACTGTCAATGTACACGTCACATAGGTTCGAATCCCATGTAAGTTTGTTCTTGTTTTACAAGTCTGCATTGTGGTTTGTTGCTCAATACCATGTAATGCATGTCTTTTAACAACAGTAGTCAAGTCTTCCAATGTACTTGTTAGTGAAACCCAATAGATAGCTTTATTTTCTCTTTGTTTCCTCAAATTTTTTATGCATATCTTTTACAACTTTTGTAGTAAAGTATTCTAATGACTTGCTTATGACACCCCATAGAATATATCATGTTTAGTACCTTGGACATTGTAGCTTATTTACTTAAATCTCTTATAAATTTTGTCCATTTGTGTTCAGAGTGGGTAGCTCATTTGGTAGAGTGTTGGTCTTGCACTATCAATGTGCACCTAACATAAGTTCGAATCCCATGTAAGTTTGTTTTTATTTAACTAGTCTGCATTGTGGTTTGTGGCTTAATATCATGTAATGCATGTCTTTTAAAAACAGTAGTCAAGTCTTCCAATGTACTTGTTAGTGAAACACAATAGATAGCTTTATTTTCTCTTTGTTTCTTCAAATTTTTAATGCATATCTTTTACAACTTTTGTAGTAAAGTATTCTAATGACTTGCTTATGACACCCCATAGAATATATCATGTTTAGTACCTTGGACATTGTAGCTTATTTACTTAAATTGCTGATATATTTTGTGCTGTTTGTGTTCAGACTGGGTAGCTCAGTTGGTAGAGTGATGGTCTTGTACTGTCAATGTACATGTCACATAGGTTCGAATCCCATGTAAGTTTGTTCTTGTTTTACTAGTCTGCATTGTGGTTTGTGGCTCAATACCATGTAATGCATGTCTTTTAACAACAGTAGTCAAGTCTTCCAATGTACTTGTTAGTGAAACCCAATAGATAGCTTTATTTTCTCTGTGTTTCCTCAAATTTTTTATGCATATCTTTTACAACTTTTGTAGTAAAGTAGTCTAATGACTTGCTTATGACACCCCATAGAATATATCATGTTTAGTACCTTGGACATTATAGCTTTTTTACCTAAGTCTCTGATATATTTTGGGTCATTTGTGTTCCGACTGGGTAGCTCAGTTGGTAGAGTGTTGGTCTTGCACTATTAATGTACACCTCACATAGGTTCGAATCCCATGTAAGTTTATTTGAATTTTACTAGTCTGCATTGTGGTTTGTGGCACAATACCATGTAATGCATATCTTTTTACAACAGTAGTCATTCTTCCAATGTACTTGTTAGTGAAACCCAATAGATAGCTTTATTTTCTCTTTGTTTCCTCAAATTTTTAATGCATATCTTTTACAACTTTTGTAGTAAAGTAGTCTAATGACTTGCTTATGACACCCCATAGAATATATCATGTTTAGTACCTTGGACATTGTAGCTTAATACTTAAATCTCTTATAAATTTTGTCCATTTGTGTTCAGACTGGGTAGCTTATTTGGTAGAGTGTTGGTCTTGCACTATCAATGTGCACCTCACATAAGTTTGAATCTCATGTAAGTTTGTTTTTATTTTACTAGTCTGCATTGTGGTTTGTGGCTCAATATCATGTAATGCATGTCTTTTAAAAACAGTAGCCAAGTCTTCCAATGTACTTGTTAGTGAAACCCAATGGATAGCTTTATTTTCTCTTTGTTTCCTCAAATTTTTAATGCATATCTTTTACAACTTTTGTAGTAAAGTATTCTAATGACTTGCTTATGACACCCCATAGAATATATCATGTTTAGTACCTTGGACATTGTAGCTTATTTACTTAAATCTCTTATAAATTTTGTCCATTTGTGTTCAGACTGGGTAGCTCATTTGGTAGAGTGTTGGTCTTGCACTATCAATGTGCACCTCATATAAGTTCAAATCCCATGTAAGTTTGTTTTTATTTTACTAGTCTGCATTGTGGTTTGTGGCTTAATATCATGTAATGCATGTCTTTTAAAAACAGTAGTCAAGTCTTCCAATGTACTTGTTAGTGAAACCCAATAGATAGCTTTATTTTCTCTTTGTTTCCTCAAATTTTTAATGCATATCTTTTACAACTTTTGTAGTAAAGTATTCTAATGACTTGCTTATGACACCCCATAGAATATATCATGTTTAGTACCTTGGACATTGTAGCTTATTTACTTAAATTGCTGATATATTTTGTGCTGTTTGTGTTCAGACTGGGTAGCTCAGTTGGTAGAGTGATGGTCTTGCACTGTCAATGTACACGTCATATAGGTTCGAATCCCATGTAAGTTTGATCTTGTTTTACTAGTCTGCATTGTGGTTTGTTGCTCAATACCATGCAATGCATGTCTTTTAACAACAGTAGTCAAGTCTTCCAATGTACTTGTTAGTGAAACCCAATAGATAGCTTTATTTTCTCTTTGTTTCCTCAAATTTTTAATGCATATCTTTTACAACTTTTGTAGTAAAGTATTCTAATGACTTGCTTATGACACCCCATAGAATATATCATGTTTAGTACCTTGGACATTGTAGCTTAATACTTAAATCTCTTATAAATTTTGTCCATTTGTGTTCAGACTTGGTAGCTTATTTGGTAGAGTGTTGGTCTTGCACTATCAATGTGCACCTCACATAAGTTCAAATCTCATGTAAGTTTGTTTTTATTTTACTAGTCTGCATTGTGGTTTGTGGCTCAATATCATGTAATGCATGTCTTTTAAAAACAGTAGTCAAGTCTTCCAATGTACTTGTTAGTGAAACCTAATGGATAGCTTTATTTTCTCTTTGTTTCCTCAAATTTTTAATGCATATCTTTTACAACTTTTGTAGTAAAGTATTCTAATGACTTGCTTATGACACCCCATAGAATATATCATGTTTAGTACCTTGGACATTGTAGCTTATTTACTTAAATCTCTTATAAATTTTGTCCATTCGTGTTCAGACTGGGTAGCTCATTTGGTAGAGTGTTGGTCTTGCACTATCAATGTGCACCTCATATAAGTTCGAATCCCATGTAAGTTTGTTTTTATTTTACTAGTCTGCATTGAGGTTTGTGGCTTAATATCATGTAATGCATGTCTTTTAAAAAAAGTAGTCAAGTCTTCCAATGTACTTGTTAGTGAAACCCAATAGATAGCTTTATTTTCTCTTTGTTTCCTCAAATTTTTAATGCATATCTTTTACAACTTTTGTAGTAAAGTATTCTAATGACTTGCTTATGACACCCCATAGAATATATCATGTTTAGTACCTTGGACATTGTAGCTTATTTACTTAAATTGCTGATATATTTTGTGCTGTTTGTGTTCGGACTGGGTAGCTCAGTTGGTAGAGTGATGGTCTTGCACTGTCAATGTACACGTCACATAGGTTCGAATCCCATGTAAGTTTGATCTTGTTTTACTAGTCTGCATTGTGGTTTGTGGCTCAATACCATGCAATACATGTCTTTTAACAACAGTAGTCAAGTCTTCCAATGTACTTGTTAGTGAAACCCAATAGATAGCTTTATTTTCTCTTTGTTTCCTCAAATTTTTTATGCATATCTTTTACAACTTTTGTAGTAAAGTATTCTAATGACTTGCTTATGACACCCCATAGAATATATCATGTTTAGTACCTTGGACATTGTAGCTTATTTACTTAAATCTCTTATAAATTTTTTCCATTCGTGTTCAGACTGGGTAGCTCATTTGGTAGAGTGTTGGTCTTGCACTATCAATGTGCACCTCATATAAGTTCGAATCCCATGTAAGTTTGTTTTTATTTTACTAGTCTGCATTGAGGTTTGTGGCTTAATATCATGTAATGCATGTCTTTTAAAAACAGTAGTCAAGTCTTCCAATGTACTTGTTAGTGAAACCCAATAGATAGCTTTATTTTCTCTTTGTTTCCTCAAATTTTTAATGCATATCTTTTACAACTTTTGTAGTAAAGTATTCTAATGACTTGCTTATGACACCCCATAGAATATATCATGTTTAGTACCTTGGACATTGTAGCTTATTTACTTAAATTGCTGATATATTTTGTGCTGTTTGTGTTCGGACTGGGTAGCTCAGTTGGTAGAGTGATGGTCTTGCACTGTCAATGTACATGTCACATAGGTTCGAATCCCATGTAAGTTTGATCTTGTTTTACTAGTGTGGTTTGTGGCTCAATACCATGCAATGCATGTCTTTTAACAACAGTAGTCAAGTCTTCCAATGTACTTGTTAGTGAAACCCAAAAGATAGCTTTATTTTCTCTTTGTTTCCTCAAATTTTTTATGCATATCTTTTACAACTTTTGTAGTAAAGTATTCTAATGACTTGCTTATGACACCCCATAGAATATATCATGTTTAGTACCTTGGACATTGTAGCTTATTTACTTAAATTGCTGATATATTTTGTGCTGTTTGTGTTCGGACTGGGTAGCTCAGTTGGTAGAGTGACTGTCTTGCACTGTCAATGTACACGTCACATAGGTTCGAATCCCATGTAAGTTTGATCTTGTTTTACTAGTCTGCATTGTGGTTTGTGGCTCAATACCATGCAATGCATGTCTTTTAACAACAGTAGTCAAGTCTTCCAATGTACTTGTTAGTGAAACCCAATAGATAGCTTTATTTTCTCTTTGTTTCCTCAAATTTTTTATGCATATCTTTTACAACTTTTGTAGTAAAGTATTCTAATGACTTGCTTATGACACCCCATAGAATATATCATGTTTAGTACCTTGGACATTGTAGCTTATTTACTTAAATCTCTTATAAATTTTTCTATTTGTGTTCAGAGTGGGTAGCTCATTTGGTAGAGTGTTGGTCTTGCACTATCAATGTGCACCTCACATAAGTTCGAATCCCATATAAGTTTGTTTTTATTTTACTAGTCTGCATTGTGCTTTGTGGCTTAATATCATGTAATGCATGTCTTTTAAAAACAGTAGTCAAGTCTTCCAATGTACTTGTTAGTGAAACCCAATAGATAGCTTTATTTTCTCTTTGTTTCCTCAAATTTTTAATGCATATCTTTTACAACTTTTGTAGTAAAGTATTCTAATGACTTGCTTATGACACCCCATAGAATATATCATGTTTAGTACCTTGGACATTGTAGCTTATTTACTTAAATTGCTGATATATTTTGTGCTGTTTGTGTTCAGACTGGGTAGCTCAGTTGGTAGAGTGATGGTCTTGCACTGTCAATGTACACGTCACATAGGTTCGAATCCCATGTAAGTTTGATCTTGTTTTACTAGTCTGCATTGTGGTTTGTGGCTCAATACCATGCAATACATGTCTTTTAACAACAGTAGTCAAGTCTTCCAATGTACTTGTTAGTGAAACCCAATAGATAGCTTTATTTTATCTTTGTTTCCTCAAATTTTTTATGCATATCTTTTACAACTTTTGTAGTAAAGTATTCTAATGACTTGCTTATGACACCCCATAGAATATATCATGTTTAGTACCTTGGACATTGTAGCTTATTTACTTAAATCTCTTATAAATTTTTACCATTCGTGTTCAGACTGGGTAGCTCATTTGGTAGAGTGTTGGTCTTGCACTATCGATGTGCACCTCATATAAGTTCGAATCCCATGTAAGTTTGTTTTTATTTTACTAGTCTGCATTGAGGTTTGTGGCTTAATATCATGTAATGCATGTCTTTTAAAAACAGTAGTCAAGTCTTCCAATGTACTTGTTAGTGAAACCCAATAGATAGCTTTATTTTCTCTTTGTTTCCTCAAATTTTTAATGCATATCTTTTACAACTTTTGTAGTAAAGTATTCTAATGACTTGCTTATGACACCCCATAGAATATATCATGTTTAGTACCTTGGACATTGTAGCTTATTTACTTAAATTGCTGATATATTTTGTGCTGTTTGTGTTCGGACTGGGTAGCTCAGTTGGTAGAGTGATGGTCTTCCACTGTCAATGTACATGTCACATAGGTTCGAATCCCATGTAAGTTTGATCTTGTTTTACTAGTGTGGTTTGTGGCTCAATACCATGCAATGCATGTCTTTTAACAACAGTAGTCAAGTCTTCCAATGTACTTGTTAGTGAAACCCAAAAGATAGCTTTATTTTCTCTTTGTTTCCTCAAATTTTTTATGCATATCTTTTACAACTTTTGTAGTAAAGTATTCTAATGACTTGCTTATGACACCCCATAGAATATATCATGTTTAGTACCTTGGACATTGTAGCTTATTTACTTAAATCTCTTATAAATTTTTCTATTTGTGTTCAGAGTGGGTAGCTCATTTGGTAGAGTGTTGGTCTTGCACTATCAATGTGCACCTCACATAAGTTCGAATCCCATGTAAGTTTGTTTTTATTTTACTAGTCTGCATTGTGCTTTGTGGCTTAATATCATGTAATGCATGTCTTTTAAAAACAGTAGTCAAGTCTTCCAATGTACTTGTTAGTGAAACCCAATAGATAGCTTTATTTTCTCTTTGTTTCCTCAAATTTTTAATGCATATCTTTTACAACTTTTGTAGTAAAGTATTCTAATGACTTGCTTATGACACCCCATAGAATATATCATGTTTAGTACCTTGGACATTGTAGCTTATTTACTTAAATTGCTGATATATTTTGTGCTGTTTGTGTTCAGACTGGGTAGCTCAGTTGGTAGAGTGATGGTCTTGCACTGTCAATGTACACGTCATATAGGTTCGAATCCCATGTAAGTTTGATCTTGTTTTACTAGTCTGCATTGTGGTTTGTTGCTCAATACCATGCAATGCATGTCTTTTAACAACAGTAGTCAAGTCTTCCAATGTACTTGTTAGTGAAACCCAATAGATAGCTTTATTTTCTCTTTGTTTCCTCAAATTTTTAATGCATATCTTTTACAACTTTTGTAGTAAAGTATTCTAATGACTTGCTTATGACACCCCATAGAATATATCATGTTTAGTACCTTGGACATTGTAGCTTAATACTTAAATCTCTTATAAATTTTGTCCATTTGTGTTCAGACTTGGTAGCTTATTTGGTAGAGTGTTGGTCTTGCACTATCAATGTGCACCTCACATAAGTTCAAATCTCATGTAAGTTTGTTTTTATTTTACTAGTCTGCATTGTGGTTTGTGGCTCAATATCATGTAATGCATGTCTTTTAAAAACAGTAGTCAAGTCTTCCAATGTACTTGTTAGTGAAACCTAATGGATAGCTTTATTTTCTCTTTGTTTCCTCAAATTTTTAATGCATATCTTTTACAACTTTTGTAGTAAAGTATTCTAATGACTTGCTTATGACACCCCATAGAATATATCATGTTTAGTACCTTGGACATTGTAGCTTATTTACTTAAATCTCTTATAAATTTTGTCCATTCGTGTTCAGACTGGGTAGCTCATTTGGTAGAGTGTTGGTCTTGCACTATCAATGTGCACCTCATATAAGTTCGAATCCCATGTAAGTTTGTTTTTATTTTACTAGTCTGCATTGAGGTTTGTGGCTTAATATCATGTAATGCATGTCTTTTAAAAAAAGTAGTCAAGTCTTCCAATGTACTTGTTAGTGAAACCCAATAGATAGCTTTATTTTCTCTTTGTTTCCTCAAATTTTTAATGCATATCTTTTACAACTTTTGTAGTAAAGTATTCTAATGACTTGCTTATGACACCCCATAGAATATATCATGTTTAGTACCTTGGACATTGTAGCTTATTTACTTAAATTGCTGATATATTTTGTGCTGTTTGTGTTCGGACTGGGTAGCTCAGTTGGTAGAGTGATGGTCTTGCACTGTCAATGTACACGTCACATAGGTTCGAATCCCATGTAAGTTTGATCTTGTTTTACTAGTCTGCATTGTGGTTTGTGGCTCAATACCATGCAATACATGTCTTTTAACAACAGTAGTCAAGTCTTCCAATGTACTTGTTAGTGAAACCCAATAGATAGCTTTATTTTCTCTTTGTTTCCTCAAATTTTTTATGCATATCTTTTACAACTTTTGTAGTAAAGTATTCTAATGACTTGCTTATGACACCCCATAGAATATATCATGTTTAGTACCTTGGACATTGTAGCTTATTTACTTAAATCTCTTATAAATTTTTTCCATTCGTGTTCAGACTGGGTAGCTCATTTGGTAGAGTGTTGGTCTTGCACTATCAATGTGCACCTCATATAAGTTCGAATCCCATGTAAGTTTGTTTTTATTTTACTAGTCTGCATTGAGGTTTGTGGCTTAATATCATGTAATGCATGTCTTTTAAAAACAGTAGTCAAGTCTTCCAATGTACTTGTTAGTGAAACCCAATAGATAGCTTTATTTTCTCTTTGTTTCCTCAAATTTTTAATGCATATCTTTTACAACTTTTGTAGTAAAGTATTCTAATGACTTGCTTATGACACCCCATAGAATATATCATGTTTAGTACCTTGGACATTGTAGCTTATTTACTTAAATTGCTGATATATTTTGTGCTGTTTGTGTTCGGACTGGGTAGCTCAGTTGGTAGAGTGATGGTCTTGCACTGTCAATGTACATGTCACATAGGTTCGAATCCCATGTAAGTTTGATCTTGTTTTACTAGTGTGGTTTGTGGCTCAATACCATGCAATGCATGTCTTTTAACAACAGTAGTCAAGTCTTCCAATGTACTTGTTAGTGAAACCCAAAAGATAGCTTTATTTTCTCTTTGTTTCCTCAAATTTTTTATGCATATCTTTTACAACTTTTGTAGTAAAGTATTCTAATGACTTGCTTATGACACCCCATAGAATATATCATGTTTAGTACCTTGGACATTGTAGCTTATTTACTTAAATTGCTGATATATTTTGTGCTGTTTGTGTTCGGACTGGGTAGCTCAGTTGGTAGAGTGACTGTCTTGCACTGTCAATGTACACGTCACATAGGTTCGAATCCCATGTAAGTTTGATCTTGTTTTACTAGTCTGCATTGTGGTTTGTGGCTCAATACCATGCAATGCATGTCTTTTAACAACAGTAGTCAAGTCTTCCAATGTACTTGTTAGTGAAACCCAATAGATAGCTTTATTTTCTCTTTGTTTCCTCAAATTTTTTATGCATATCTTTTACAACTTTTGTAGTAAAGTATTCTAATGACTTGCTTATGACACCCCATAGAATATATCATGTTTAGTACCTTGGACATTGTAGCTTATTTACTTAAATCTCTTATAAATTTTTCTATTTGTGTTCAGAGTGGGTAGCTCATTTGGTAGAGTGTTGGTCTTGCACTATCAATGTGCACCTCACATAAGTTCGAATCCCATATAAGTTTGTTTTTATTTTACTAGTCTGCATTGTGCTTTGTGGCTTAATATCATGTAATGCATGTCTTTTAAAAACAGTAGTCAAGTCTTCCAATGTACTTGTTAGTGAAACCCAATAGATAGCTTTATTTTCTCTTTGTTTCCTCAAATTTTTAATGCATATCTTTTACAACTTTTGTAGTAAAGTATTCTAATGACTTGCTTATGACACCCCATAGAATATATCATGTTTAGTACCTTGGACATTGTAGCTTATTTACTTAAATTGCTGATATATTTTGTGCTGTTTGTGTTCAGACTGGGTAGCTCAGTTGGTAGAGTGATGGTTTTGCACTGTCAATGTACACGTCACATAGGTTCGAATCCCATGTAAGTTTGATCTTGTTTTACTAGTCTGCATTGTGGTTTGTGGCTCAATACCATGCAATACATGTCTTTTAACAACAGTAGTCAAGTCTTCCAATGTACTTGTTAGTGAAACCCAATAGATAGCTTTATTTTATCTTTGTTTCCTCAAATTTTTTATGCATATCTTTTACAACTTTTGTAGTAAAGTATTCTAATGACTTGCTTATGACACCCCATAGAATATATCATGTTTAGTACCTTGGACATTGTAGCTTATTTACTTAAATCTCTTATAAATTTTTTCCATTCGTGTTCAGACTGGGTAGCTCATTTGGTAGAGTGTTGGTCTTGCACTATCAATGTGCACCTCATATAAGTTCGAATCCCATGTAAGTTTGTTTTTATTTTACTAGTCTGCATTGAGGTTTGTGGCTTAATATCATGTAATGCATGTCTTTTAAAAACAGTAGTCAAGTCTTCCAATGTACTTGTTAGTGAAACCCAATAGATAGCTTTATTTTCTCTTTGTTTCCTCAAATTTTTAATGCATATCTTTTACAACTTTTGTAGTAAAGTATTCTAATGACTTGCTTATGACACCCCATAGAATATATCATGTTTAGTACCTTGGACATTGTAGCTTATTTACTTAAATTGCTGATATATTTTGTGCTGTTTGTGTTCGGACTGGGTAGCTCAGTTGGTAGAGTGATGGTCTTGCACTGTCAATGTACATGTCACATAGGTTCGAATCCCATGTAAGTTTGATCTTGTTTTACTAGTGTGGTTTGTGGCTCAATACCATGCAATGCATGTCTTTTAACAACAGTAGTCAAGTCTTCCAATGTACTTGTTAGTGAAACCCAAAAGATAGCTTTATTTTCTCTTTGTTTCCTCAAATTTTTTATGCATATCTTTTACAACTTTTGTAGTAAAGTATTCTAATGACTTGCTTATGACACCCCATAGAATATATCATGTTTAGTACCTTGGACATTGTAGCTTATTTACTTAAATCTCTTATAAATTTTGGCCATTTGTGTTCAGAGTGGGTAGCTCATTTGGTAGAGTGTTGGTCTTGCACTATCAATGTGCACCTCACATAAGTTCGAATCCCATGTAAGTTTGTTTTTATTTTACTAGTCTGCATTGTGGTTTGTGGCTTAATATCATGTAATGCATGTCTTTTAAAAACAGTAGTCAAGTCTTCCAATGTACTTGTTAGTGAAACCCAATAGATAGCTTTATTTTCTCTTTGTTTCCTCAAATTTTTAATGCATATCTTTTACAACTTTTGTAGTAAAGTATTCTAATGACTTGCTTATGACACCCCATAGAATATATCATGTTTAGTACCTTGGACATTGTAGCTTATTTACTTAAATTGCTGATATATTTTGTGCTGTTTGTGTTCGGACTGGGTAGCTCAGTTGGTAGAGCGATGGTCTTGCACTGTCAATGTACACCTCACATAGGTTCGAATACCATGTAAGTTTGATCTTGTTTTACTAGTCTGCATTGTGGTTTGTGGCTCAATACCATGCAATGCATGTCTTTTAACAACAGTAGTCAAGTCTTCCAATGTACTTGTTAGTGAAACCCAATAGATAGCTTTATTTTCTCTGTGTTTCCTCAATTTTTTTATGCATATCTTTTACAACTTTTGTAGTAAAGTAGTCTAATGACTTGCTTATGACACCCCATAGAATATATCATGTTTAGTACCTTGGACATTATAGCTTTTTTACCTAAATCTCTGATATATTTTGGGTCATTTGTGTTCAGACTGGGTAGCTCAGTTGGTAGAGTGTTGGTCTTGCACTAACAATGTACACCTCACATTGGTTCGAATTCCATGTAAGTTTATTTGAATTTTACTAGTCTGCATTGTGGTTTGTGGCTCAATACCATGTAATGCATATCTTTTAACAACAGTAGTCAAGTCTTCCAATGTACTTGTTAGTGAAACCCAATAGATAGCTTTATTTTCTCTTTGTTTCCTCAAATTTTTAATGCATATCTTTTACAACTTTTGTAGTAAAGTATTCTAATGACTTGCTTATGACACCCCATAGAATATATCATGTTTAGTACCTTGGACATTTTAGCTTATTTACTTAAATCTCTTATAAATTTGGTCCATTTGTGTTCAGACTGGGTAGCTCATTTGGTAGAGTGATGGTCTTGCACTATCAATGTGCACCTCACATAAGTTCAAATCCCATGTAAGTTTGTTTTTGTTTTACTAGTCTGCATTGTGGTTTGTGGCTCAATACCATGTAATTCATGTCTTTTAACAACAGTAGTCAAGTCTTCCAATGTACTTGTTAGTGAAACCCAATAGATAGCTTTATTTTCTCTGTGTTTCCTCAAATTTTTTATGCATATCTTTTACAACTTTTGTAGTAAAGTAGTCTAATGACTTGCTTATGACACCCCATAGAATATATCATGTTTAGTACCTTGGACATTATAGCTTATTTACCTAAATCTCTGATATATTTTGGGTCATTTGTGTTCTGACTGGGTAGCTCAGTTGGTAGAGTGTTGGTCTTGCACTCGCAATGTACACCTCACATTGGTTCGAATCCCATGTAAGTTTATTTGAATTTTACTAGTCTGCATTGTGGTTTGTGGCTCAATACCATGTAATGCATATCTTTTAACAACAGTAGTCAAGTCTTCCAATGTACTTGTTAGTGAAACCCAATAGATAGCTTTATTTTATCTTTGTTTCCTCAAATTTTTAATGCATATCTTTTACAACTTTTGTAGTAAAGTATTCTAATGACTTGCTTATGACACCCCATAGAATATATCATGTTTAGTACCTTGGACATTGTAGCTTATTTACTTAAATCTCTTATAAATTTTGTCCATTTGTGTTCAGACTGGGTAGCTCATTTGGTAGAGTGTTGGTCTTGCACTATCAATGTGCACCTCACATAAGTTAGAAACCCATGTAAGTTTGTTTTTATTTTACTAGTCTGCATTGTGGTTTGTGGCTTAATATCATGTAATGCATGTCTTTTAAAAACAGTAGTCAAGTCTTCCAATGTACTTGTTAGTGAAACCCAATAGATAGCTTTATTTTCTCTTTGTTTCCTCAAATTTTTAATGCATATCTTTTACAACTTTTGTAGTAAAGTATTCTAATGACTTGCTTATGACACCCCATAGAATATATCATGTTTAGTACCTTGGACATTGTAGCTTATTTACTTAAATTGCTGATATATTTTGTGCTGTTTGTGTTCAGACTGGGTAGCTCAGTTGGTAGAGTGATGGTCTTGCACTGTCAATGTACACGTCACATAGGTTCGAATCCCATGTAAGTTTGATCCTGTTTTACTAGTCTGCATTGTGGTTTGTGGCTCAATACCATGCAATGCATGTCTTTTAACAACAGTAGTCAAGTCTTCCAATGTACTTGTTAGTGAAACCCAATAGATAGCTTTATTTTCTCTGTGTTTCCTCAATTTTTTTATGCATATCTTTTACAACTTTTGTAGTAAAGTAGTCTAATGACTTGCTTATGACACCCCATAGAATATATCATGTTTAGTACCTTGGACATTATAGCTTTTTTACCTAAATCTCTGATATATTTTGGGTCATTTGTGTTCAGACTGGGTAGGTCACTTGGTAGAGTGTTGGTCTTGCACTATCAATGTACACCTCACATTGGTTCGAATCCCATGTAAGTTTATTTGAATTTTACTAGTCTGCATTGTGGTTTGTGGCTCAATACCATGTAATGCATATCTTTTAACAACAGTAGTCAAGTCTTCCAATGTACTTGTTAGTGAAACCCAATAGATAGCTTTATTTTCTCTTTGTTTCCTCACATTTTTAATGCATATCTTTTACAACTTTTGTAGTAAAGTATTCTAATGACTTGCTTATGACACCCCATAGAATATATCATGTTTAGTACCTTGGACATTGTAGCTTATTTACTTAAATCTCTTATAAATTTGGTCCATTTGTGTTCAGACTGGGTAGCTCATTTGGTAGAGTGTTGGTCTTGCACTATCAATGTGCACCTCACATAAGTTCAAATCCCATGTAAGTTTGTTTTTATTTTACTAGTCTGCATTGTCGTTTGTGGCTCAATATAATGTAATGCATGTCTTTTAAAAACAGTAGTCAAGTCTTCCAGTGTACTTGTTAGTGAAACCAAATAGATAGCTTTATTTTCTCTTTGTTTCCTCAAATTTTTAATGCATATCTTTTACAACTTTTGTAGTAAAGTATTCTAATGACTTGCTTATGACACCCCATAGAATATATCATGTTTAGTACCTTGGACATTGTAGCTTATTTACTTAAATTGCTGATATATTTTGTGCTGTTTGTGTTCGGACTGGGTAGCTCAGTTGGTAGAGTGATGGTCTTGCATTGTCAATGTACACGTCACATAGGTTCGAATCCCATGTAAGTTTGTTTTTGTTTTACTAGTCTGCATTGTGGTTTGTGGCTCAATACCATGTAATTCATGTCTTTTAACAACAGTAGTCAAGTCTTCCAATGTACTTGTTAGTGAAACCCAATAGATAGCTTTATTTTCTCTTTGTTTCCTCAAATTTTTTATGCATATCTTTTACAACTTTTGTAGTAAAGTAGTCTAATGACTTGCTTATGACACCCCATAGAATATATCATGTTTAGTACCTTGGACATTGTAGCTTATTTACTTAAATCTCTTATAAATTTTGGCCATTTGTGTTCAGACTGGGTAGCTCATTTGGTAGAGTGTTGGTCTTGCACTATCAATGTGCACCTCACATAAGTTAGAAACCCATGTAAGTTTGTTTTTATTTTACTAGTCTGCATTGTGGTTTGTGGCTTAATATCATGTAATGCATGTCTTTTAAAAACAGTAGTCAAGTCTTCCAATGTACTTGTTAGTGAAACCCAATAGATAGCTTTATTTTCTCTTTGTTTCCTCAAATTTTTAATGCATATCTTTTACAACTTTTGTAGTAAAGTATTCTAATGACTTGCTTATGACACCCCATAGAATATATCATGTTTAGTACCTTGGACATTGTAGCTTATTTACTTAAATTGCTGATATATTTTGGGCTGTTTGTGTTCGGACTGGGTAGCTCAGTTGGTAGAGTGATGGTCTTGCACTGTCAATGTACACGTCACATAGGTTCGAATACCATGTAAGTTTGATCTTGTTTTACTAGTCTGCATTGTGGTTTGTGGCTCAATACCATGCAATGCATGTCTTTTAACAACAGTAGTCAAGTCTTCCAATGTACTTGTTAGTGAAACCCAATAGATAGCTTTATTTTCTCTGTGTTTCCTCAATTTTTTTATGCATATCTTTTACAACTTTTGTAGTAAAGTAGTCTAATGACTTGCTTATGACACCCCATAGAATATATCATGTTTAGTACCTTGGACATTATAGCTTTTTTACCTAAATCTCTGATATATTTTGGGTCATTTGTGTTCAGACTGGGTAGGTCAGTTGGTAGAGTGTTGGTCTTGCACTATCAATATACACCTCACATTGGTTCGAATCCCATGTAAGTTTATTTGAATTTTACTAGTCTGCATTGTGGTTTGTGGCTCAATACCATGTAATGCATATCTTTTAACAACAGTAGTCAAGTCTTCCAATGTACTTGTTAGTGAAACCCAATAGATAGCTTTATTTTCTCTTTGTTTCCTCAAATTTTTAATGCATATCTTTTACAACTTTTGTAGTAAAGTATTCTAATGACTTGCTTATGACACCCCATAGAATATATCATGTTTAGTACCTTGGACATTGTAGCTTATTTACTTAAATCTCTTATAAATTTGGTCCATTTGTGTTCAGACTGGGTAGCTCATTTGGTAGAGTGTTGGTCTTGCACTATCAATGTGCACCTCACATAAGTTCAAATCCCATGTAAGTTTGTTTTTGTTTTACTAGTCTGCATTGTGGTTTGTGGCTCAATACCATGTAATTCATGTCTTTTAACAACAGTAGTCAAGTCTTCCAATGTACTTGTTAGTGAAACCCAATAGATAGCTTTATTTTCTCTGTGTTTCCTCAAATTTTTTATGCATATCTTTTACAACTTTTGTAGTAAAGTAGTCTAATGACTTGCTTATGACACCCCATAGAATATATCATGTTTAGTACCTTGGACATTATAGCTTATTTACCTAAATCTCTGATATATTTTGGGTCATTTGTGTTCTGACTGGGTAGCTCAGTTGGTAGAGTGTTGGTCTTGCACTAGCAATGTACACCTCACATTGGTTCGAATCCCATGTAAGTTTATTTGAATTTTACTAGTCTGCATTGTGGTTTGTGGCTCAATACCATGTAATGCATATCTTTTAACAACAGTAGTCAAGTCTTCCAATGTACTTGTTAGTGAAACCCAATAGATAGCTTTATTTTATCTTTGTTTCCTCAAATTTTTAATGCATATCTTTTACAACTTTTGTAGTAAAGTATTCTAATGACTTGCTTATGACACCCCATAGAATATATCATGTTTAGTACCTTGGACATTGTAGCTTATTTACCTAAATCTCTTATAAATTTTGTCCATTTGTGTTCAGACTGGGTAGCTCATTTGGTAGAGTGTTGGTCTTGCACTATCAATGTGCACCTCACATAAGTTAGAAACCCATGTAAGTTTGTTTTTATTTTACTAGTCTGCATTGTGGTTTGTGGCTTAATATCATGTAATGCATGTCTTTTAAAAACAGTAGTCAAGTCTTCCAATGTACTTGTTAGTGAAACCCAATAGATAGCTTTATTTTCTCTTTGTTTCCTCAAATTTTTAATGCATATCTTTTACAACTTTTGTAGTAAAGTATTCTAATGACTTGCTTATGACACCCCATAGAATATATCATGTTTAGTACCTTGGACATTGTAGCTTATTTACTTAAATTGCTGATATATTTTGTGCTGTTTGAGTTCAGACTGGGTAGCTCAGTTGGTAGAGTGATGGTCTTGCACTGTCAATGTACACGTCACATAGGTTCGAATTCCATGTAAGTTTGATCCTGTTTTACTAGTCTGCATTGTGGTTTGTGGCTCAATACCATGCAATGCATGTCTTTTAACAACAGTAGTCAAGTCTTCCAATGTACTTGTTAGTGAAACCCAATAGATAGCTTTATTTTATCTTTGTTTCCTCAAATTTTTTATGCATATCTTTTACAACTTTTGTAGTAAAGTAGTCTAATGACTTGCTTATGACACCCCATAGAATATATCATGTTTAGTACCTTGGACATTATAGCTTATTTACCTAAATCTCTGATATATTTTGGGTCATTTGTGTTCTGACTGGGTTGCTCAGTTGGTAGAGTGTTGGTCTTGCACTAACAATGTACACCTCACATTGGTTCGAATCCCATGTAAGTTTATTTGAATTTTACTAGTCTGCATTGTGGTTTGTGGCTCAATACCATGTAATGCATATCTTTTAACAACAGTAGTCAAGTCTTCCAATGTACTTGTTAGTGAAACCCAATAGATAGCTTTATTTTATCTTTGTTTCCTCAAATTTTTAATGCATATCTTTTACAACTTTTGTAGTAAAGTATTCTAATGACTTGCTTATGACACCCCATAGAATATATCATGTTTAGTACCTTGGACATTGTAGCTTATTTACTTAAATCTCTTATAAATTTTGGCCATTTGTGTTCAGACTGGGTAGCTCATTTGGTAGAGTGTTGGTCTTGCACTATCAATGTGCACCTCACATAAGTTAGAAACCCATGTAAGTTTGTTTTTATTTTACTAGTCTGCATTGTGGTTTGTGGCTTAATATCATGTAATGCATGTCTTTTAAAAACAGTAGTCAAGTCTTCCAATGTACTTGTTAGTGAAACCCAATAGATAGCTTTATTTTCTCTTTGTTTCCTCAAATTTTTAATGCATATCTTTTACAACTTTTGTAGTAAAGTATTCTAATGACTTGCTTATGACACCCCATAGAATATATCATGTTTAGTACCTTGGACATTGTAGCTTATTTACTTAAATTGCTGATATATTTTGGGCTGTTTGTGTTCGGACTGGGTAGCTCAGTTGGTAGAGTGATGGTCTTGCACTGTCAATGTACACGTCACATAGGTTCGAATACCATGTAAGTTTGATCTTATTTTACTAGTCTGCATTGTGGTTTGTGGCTCAATACCATGCAATGCATGTCTTTTAACAACAGTAGTCAAGTCTTCCAATGTACTTGTTAGTGAAACCCAATAGATAGCTTTATTTTCTCTGTGTTTCCTCAATTTTTTTATGCATATCTTTTACAACTTTTGTAGTAAAGTAGTCTAATGACTTGCTTATGACACCCCATAGAATATATCATGTTTAGTACCTTGGACATTATAGCTTTTTTACCTAAATCTCTGATATATTTTGGGGCATTTGTGTTCAGACTGGGTAGGTCAGTTGGTAGAGTGTTGGTCTTGCACTATCAATATACACCTCACATTGGTTCGAATCCCATGTAAGTTTATTTGAATTTTACTAGTCTGCATTGTGGTTTGTGGCTCAATACCATGTAATGCATATCTTTTAACAACAGTAGTCAAGTCTTCCAATGTACTTGTTAGTGAAACCCAATAGATAGCTTTATTTTCTCTTTGTTTCCTCAAATTTTTAATGCATATCTTTTACAACTTTTGTAGTAAAGTATTCTAATGACTTGCTTATGACACCCCATAGAATATATCATGTTTAGTACCTTGGACATTGTAGCTTATTTACTTAAATCTCTTATAAATTTGGTCCATTTGTGTTCAGACTGGGTAGCTCATTTGGTAGAGTGTTGGTCTTGCACTATCAATGTGCACCTCACATAAGTTCAAATCCCATGTAAGTTTGTTTTTGTTTTACTAGTCTGCATTGTGGTTTGTGGCTCAATACCATGTAATTCATGTCTTTTAACAACAGTAGTCAAGTCTTCCAATGTACTTGTTAGTGAAACCCAATAGATAGCTTTATTTTCTCTGTGTTTCCTCAAATTTTTTATGCATATCTTTTACAACTTTTGTAGTAAAGTAGTCTAATGACTTGCTTATGACACCCCATAGAATATATCATGTTTAGTACCTTGGACATTATAGCTTATTTACCTAAATCTCTGATATATTTTGGGTCATTTGTGTTCTGACTGGGTAGCTCAGTTGGTAGAGTGTTGGTCTTGCACTAGCAATGTACACCTCACATTGGTTCGAATCCCATGTAAGTTTATTTGAATTTTACTAGTCTGCATTGTGGTTTGTGGCTCAATTCCATGTAATTCATGTCTTTTAACAACAGTAGTCAAGTCTTCCAATGTACTTGTTAGTGAAACCCAATAGATAGCTTTATTTTATCTTTGTTTCCTCAAATTTTTTATGCATATCTTTTACAACTTTTGTAGTAAAGTAGTCTAATGACTTGCTTATGACACCCCATAGAATATATCATGTTTAGTACCTTGGACATTATAGCTTATTTACCTAAATCTCTGATATATTTTGGGTCATTTGTGTTCTGACTGGGTTGCTCAGTTGGTAGAGTGTTGGTCTTGCACTAGCAATGTACACCTCACATTGGTTCGAATCCCATGTAAGTTTATTTGAATTTTACTAGTCTGCATTGTGGTTTGTGGCTCAATACCATGTAATGCATATCTTTTAACAACAGTAGTCAAGTCTTCCAATGTACTTGTTAGTGAAACCCAATAGATAGCTTTATTTTCTCTTTGTTTCCTCAAATTTTTAATGCATATCTTTTACAACTTTTGTAGTAAAGTATTCTAATGACTTGCTTATGACACCCCATAGAATATATCATGTTTAGTACCTTGGACATTGTAGCTTATTTACTTAAATCTCTTATAAATTTTGTCCATTTGTGTTCAGACTGGGTAGCTCATTTGGTAGAGTGTTGGTCTTGCACTATCAATGTGCACCTCACATAAGTTAGAAACCCATGTAAGTTTGTTTTTATTTTACTAGTCTGCATTGTGGTTTGTGGCTTAATATCATGTAATGCATGTCTTTTAAAAACAGTAGTCAAGTCTTCCAATGTACTTGTTAGTGAAACCCAATAGATAGCTTTATCTTCTCTTTGTTTCCTCAAATTTTTAATGCATATCTTTTACAACTTTTGTAGTAAAGTATTCTAATGACTTGCTTATGACACCCCATAGAATATATCATGTTTAGTACCTTGGACATTGTAGCTTATTTACTTAAATTGCTGATATATTTTGTGCTGTTTGTGTTCAGACTGGGTAGCTCAGTTGGTAGAGTGATGGTCTTGCACTGTCAATGTACACGTCACATAGGTTCGAATCCCATGTAAGTTTGATCTTGTTTTACTAGTCTGCATTGTGGTTTGTGGCTCAATACCATGCAATGCATGTCTTTTAACAACAATAGTCAAGTCTTCCAATGTACTTGTTAGTGAAACCCAATAGATAGCTTTATTTTCTCTTTGTTTCCTCAAATTTTTTATGCATATCTTTTACAACTTTTGTAGTAAAGTATTCTAATGACTTGCTTATGACACCCCATAGAATATATCATGTTTAGTACCTTGGACATTGTAGCTTATTTACTTAAATCTCTTATAAATTTTAGCCATTTGTATTCAGAGTGGGTAGCTCATTTGGTAGAGTGTTGGTCTTGCACTATCAATGTGCACCTCACATAAGTTCGAATCCCATGTAAGTTTGTTTTTATTTTACTAGTCTGCATTGTGCTTTGTGGCTTAATATCATGTAATGCATGTCTTTTAAAAACAGTAGTCAAGTCTTCCAATGTACTTGTTAGTGAAACCCAAAAGATAGCTTTATTTTCTCTTTGTTTCCTCAAATTTTTAATGCATATCTTTTACAACTTTTGTAGTAAAGTATTCTAATGACTTGCTTATGACACCCCATAGAATATATCATGTTTAGTTCCTTGGACATTGTAGCTTATTTACTTAAATTGCTGATATATTTTATGCTGTTTGTGTTCGGACTGGGTAGCTCAGTTGGTAGAGTGATGGTCTTGCACTGTCAATGTACACCTCACATAGGTTCGAATACCATGTAAGTTTGATCTTGTTTTACTAGTCTGCATTGTGGTTTGTGGCTCAATACCATGCAATGCATGTCTTTTAACAACAGTAGTCAAGTCTTCCAATGTACTTGTTAGTGAAACCCAATAGATAGCTTTATTTTCTCTGTGTTTCCTCAATTTTTTTATGCATATCTTTTACAACTTTTGTAGTAAAGTAGTCTAATGACTTGCTTATGACACCCCATAGAATATATCATGTTTAGTATCTTGGACATTATAGCTTTTTTACCTAAATCTCTGATATATTTTGGGTCATTTGTGTTCAGACTGGGTAGGTCAGTTGGTAGAGTGTTGGTCTTGCACTATCAATGTACACCTCACATTGGTTCGAATCCCATGTAAGTTTATTTGAATTTTACTAGTCTGCATTGTGGTTTGTGGCTCAATACCATGTAATGCATATCTTTTAACAACAGTAGTCAAGTCTTCCAATGTACTTGTTAGTGAAACCCAATAGATAGCTTTATTTTCTCTTTGTTTCCTCAAATTTTTAATGCATATCTTTTACAACTTTTGTAGTAAAGTATTCTAATGACTTGCTTATGACACCCCATAGAATATATCATGTTTAGTACCTTGGACATTGTAGCTTATTTACTTAAATCTCTTATAAATTTTGTCCAATCGTGTTCAGACTGGGTAGCTCATTTGGTAGAGTGTTGGTCTTGCACTATCAATGTGCACCTCATATAAGTTCGAATCCCATGTAAGTTTGTTTTTATTTTACTAGTCTGCATTGTGCTTTGTGGCTTAATATCATGTAATGCATGTCTTTTAAAAACAGTAGTCAAGTCTTCCAATGTACTTGTTAGTGAAACCCAAAAGATAGCTTTATTTTCTCTTTGTTTCCTCAAATTTTTAATGCATATCTTTTACAACTTTTGTAGTAAAGTATTCTAATGACTTGCTTATGACACCCCATAGAATATATCATGTTTAGTACCTTGGACATTGTAGCTTATTTACTTAAATTGCTGATATATTTTGTGCTGTTTGTGTTCGGACTGGGTAGCTCAGTTGGTAGAGTGATGGTCTTGCACTGTCAATGTACACGTCACATAGGTTCGAATCCCATGTAAGTTTGATCTTGTTTTACTAGTCTGCATTGTGGTTTGTGACTCAATACCATGCAATGCATGTCTTTTAACAACAGTAGTCAAGTCTTCCAATGTACTTGTTAGTGAAACCCAATAGATAGCTTTATTTTCTCTGTGTTTCCTCAATTGTTTTATGCATATCTTTTACAACTTTTGTAGTAAAGTAGTCTAATGACTTGCTTATGACACCCCATAGAATATATCATGTTTAGTATCTTGGACATTATAGCTTTTTTACCTAAATCTCTGATATATTTTGGGTCATTTGTGTTCAGACTGGGTAGGTCAGTTGGTAGAGTGTTGGTCTTGCACTATCAATGTACACCTCACATTGGTTCGAATCCCATGTAAGTTTATTTGAATTTTACTAGTCTGCGTTGTGGTTTGTGGCTCAATACCATGTAATGCATATCTTTTAACAACAGTAGTCAAGTCTTCCAATGTACTTGTTAGTGAAACCCAATAGATAGCTTTATTTTCTCTTTGTTTCCTCAAATTTTTAATGCATATCTTTTACAACTTTTGTAGTAAAGTATTCTAATGACTTGCTTATGACACCCCATAGAATATATCATGTTTAGTACCTTGGACATTGTAGCTTATTTACTTAAATTGCTGATATATTTTGTGCTGTTTGTGTTCAGACTGGGTCGCTCAGTTGGTAGAGTGATGGTCTTGCACTGTCAATGTACACGTCACATAGGTTCGAATCCCATGTAAGTTTGATCTTGTTTTACTAGTCTGCATTGTGGTTTGTGGCTCAATACCATGCAATGCATGTCTTTTAACAACAGTAGTCAAGTCTTCCAATGTACTTGTTAGTGAAACCCAATAGATAGCTTTATTTTCTCTTTGTTTCCTCAAATTTTTAATGCATATCTTTTACAACTTTTGTAGTAAAGTATTCTAATGACTTGCTTATGACACCCCATAGAATATATCATGTTTAGTACCTTGGACATTATAGCTTTTTTACCTAAATCTCTGATATATTTTGGGTCATTTGTGTTCAGACTGGGTAGCTCAGTTGGTAGAGTGTTGGTCTTGCACTATCAATGTACACCTCACATTTGTTCGAATCCCATGTAAGTTTATTTGAATTTTACTAGTCTGCATTGTGGTTTGTGGCTCAATACCATGTAATGCATATCTTTTAACAACAGTAGTCAAGTCTTCCAATGTACTTGTTAGTGAAACCCAATAGATAGCTTTATTTTCTCTTTGTTTCCTCAAATTTTTAATGCATATCTTTTACAACTTTTGTAGTAAAGTATTCTAATGACTTGCTTATGACACCCCATAGAATATATCATGTTTAGTACCTTGGACATTGTAGCTTATTTACTTAAATCTCTTATAAATTTTGTCCATTTGTGTTCAGACTGGGTAGCTCATTTGGTAGAGTGTTGGTCTTGCACTATCAATGTGCACCTCACATAAGTTAGAAACCCATGTAAGTTTGTTTTTATTTTACTAGTCTGCATTGTGGTTTGTGGCTTAATATCATGTAATGCATGTCTTTTAAAAACAGTAGTCAAGTCTTCCAATGTACTTGTTAGTGAAACCCAATAGATAGCTTTATCTTCTCTTTGTTTCCTCAAATTTTTAATGCATATCTTTTACAACTTTTGTAGTAAAGTATTCTAATGACTTGCTTATGACACCCCATAGAATATATCATGTTTAGTACCTTGGACATTGTAGCTTATTTACTTAAATTGCTGATATATTTTGTGCTGTTTGTGTTCAGACTGGGTAGCTCAGTTGGTAGAGTGATGGTCTTGCACTGTCAATGTACACGTCACATAGGTTCGAATCCCATGTAAGTTTGATCTTGTTTTACTAGTCTGCATTGTGGTTTGTGGCTCAATACCATGCAATGCATGTCTTTTAACAACAATAGTCAAGTCTTCCAATGTACTTGTTAGTGAAACCCAATAGATAGCTTTATTTTCTCTTTGTTTCCTCAAATTTTTTATGCATATCTTTTACAACTTTTGTAGTAAAGTATTCTAATGACTTGCTTATGACACCCCATAGAATATATCATGTTTAGTACCTTGGACATTGTAGCTTATTTACTTAAATCTCTTATAAATTTTAGCCATTTGTATTCAGAGTGGGTAGCTCATTTGGTAGAGTGTTGGTCTTGCACTATCAATGTGCACCTCACATAAGTTCGAATCCCATGTAAGTTTGTTTTTATTTTACTAGTCTGCATTGTGCTTTGTGGCTTAATATCATGTAATGCATGTCTTTTAAAAACAGTAGTCAAGTCTTCCAATGTACTTGTTAGTGAAACCCAAAAGATAGCTTTATTTTCTCTTTGTTTCCTCAAATTTTTAATGCATATCTTTTACAACTTTTGTAGTAAAGTATTCTAATGACTTGCTTATGACACCCCATAGAATATATCATGTTTAGTTCCTTGGACATTGTAGCTTATTTACTTAAATTGCTGATATATTTTATGCTGTTTGTGTTCGGACTGGGTAGCTCAGTTGGTAGAGTGATGGTCTTGCACTGTCAATGTACACCTCACATAGGTTCGAATACCATGTAAGTTTGATCTTGTTTTACTAGTCTGCATTGTGGTTTGTGGCTCAATACCATGCAATGCATGTCTTTTAACAACAGTAGTCAAGTCTTCCAATGTACTTGTTAGTGAAACCCAATAGATAGCTTTATTTTCTCTGTGTTTCCTCAATTTTTTTATGCATATCTTTTACAACTTTTGTAGTAAAGTAGTCTAATGACTTGCTTATGACACCCCATAGAATATATCATGTTTAGTATCTTGGACATTATAGCTTTTTTACCTAAATCTCTGATATATTTTGGGTCATTTGTGTTCAGACTGGGTAGGTCAGTTGGTAGAGTGTTGGTCTTGCACTATCAATGTACACCTCACATTGGTTCGAATCCCATGTAAGTTTATTTGAATTTTACTAGTCTGCATTGTGGTTTGTGGCTCAATACCATGTAATGCATATCTTTTAACAACAGTAGTCAAGTCTTCCAATGTACTTGTTAGTGAAACCCAATAGATAGCTTTATTTTCTCTTTGTTTCCTCAAATTTTTAATGCATATCTTTTACAACTTTTGTAGTAAAGTATTCTAATGACTTGCTTATGACACCCCATAGAATATATCATGTTTAGTACCTTGGACATTGTAGCTTATTTACTTAAATCTCTTATAAATTTTGTCCAATCGTGTTCAGACTGGGTAGCTCATTTGGTAGAGTGTTGGTCTTGCACTATCAATGTGCACCTCATATAAGTTCGAATCCCATGTAAGTTTGTTTTTATTTTACTAGTCTGCATTGTGCTTTGTGGCTTAATATCATGTAATGCATGTCTTTTAAAAACAGTAGTCAAGTCTTCCAATGTACTTGTTAGTGAAACCCAAAAGATAGCTTTATTTTCTCTTTGTTTCCTCAAATTTTTAATGCATATCTTTTACAACTTTTGTAGTAAAGTATTCTAATGACTTGCTTATGACACCCCATAGAATATATCATGTTTAGTACCTTGGACATTGTAGCTTATTTACTTAAATTGCTGATATATTTTGTGCTGTTTGTGTTCGGACTGGGTAGCTCAGTTGGTAGAGTGATGGTCTTGCACTGTCAATGTACACGTCACATAGGTTCGAATCCCATGTAAGTTTGATCTTGTTTTACTAGTCTGCATTGTGGTTTGTGACTCAATACCATGCAATGCATGTCTTTTAACAACAGTAGTCAAGTCTTCCAATGTACTTGTTAGTGAAACCCAATAGATAGCTTTATTTTCTCTGTGTTTCCTCAATTGTTTTATGCATATCTTTTACAACTTTTGTAGTAAAGTAGTCTAATGACTTGCTTATGACACCCCATAGAATATATCATGTTTAGTATCTTGGACATTATAGCTTTTTTACCTAAATCTCTGATATATTTTGGGTCATTTGTGTTCAGACTGGGTAGGTCAGTTGGTAGAGTGTTGGTCTTGCACTATCAATGTACACCTCACATTGGTTCGAATCCCATGTAAGTTTATTTGAATTTTACTAGTCTGCGTTGTGGTTTGTGGCTCAATACCATGTAATGCATATCTTTTAACAACAGTAGTCAAGTCTTCCAATGTACTTGTTAGTGAAACCCAATAGATAGCTTTATTTTCTCTTTGTTTCCTCAAATTTTTAATGCATATCTTTTACAACTTTTGTAGTAAAGTATTCTAATGACTTGCTTATGACACCCCATAGAATATATCATGTTTAGTACCTTGGACATTGTAGCTTATTTACTTAAATTGCTGATATATTTTGTGCTGTTTGTGTTCAGACTGGGTCGCTCAGTTGGTAGAGTGATGGTCTTGCACTGTCAATGTACACGTCACATAGGTTCGAATCCCATGTAAGTTTGATCTTGTTTTACTAGTCTGCATTGTGGTTTGTGGCTCAATACCATGCAATGCATGTCTTTTAACAACAGTAGTCAAGTCTTCCAATGTACTTGTTAGTGAAACCCAATAGATAGCTTTATTTTCTCTTTGTTTCCTCAAATTTTTAATGCATATCTTTTACAACTTTTGTAGTAAAGTATTCTAATGACTTGCTTATGACACCCCATAGAATATATCATGTTTAGTACCTTGGACATTATAGCTTTTTTACCTAAATCTCTGATATATTTTGGGTCATTTGTGTTCAGACTGGGTAGCTCAGTTGGTAGAGTGTTGGTCTTGCACTATCAATGTACACCTCACATTTGTTCGAATCCCATGTAAGTTTATTTGAATTTTACTAGTCTGCATTGTGGTTTGTGGCTCAATACCATGTAATGCATATCTTTTAACAACAGTAGTCAAGTCTTCCAATGTACTTGTTAGTGAAACCCAATAGATAGCTTTATTTTCGCTTTGTTTCCTCAAATTTTTAATGCATATCTTTTACAACTTTTGTAGTAAAGTATTCTAATGACTTGCTTATGACACCCCATAGAATATATCATGTTTAGTACCTTGGACATTGTAGCTTAATACTTAAATCTCTTATAAATTTTATCCATTTGTGTTCAGACTGGGTAGCTTATATTGTAGAGTGTTGGTCTTGCACTATCAATGTGCACCTCACATAAGTTCAAATCTCATGTAAGTTTGTTTTTATTTTACTAGTCTGCATTGTGGTTTGTGGCTCAATATCATGTAATGCATGTCTTTTAAAAACAGTAGTCAAGTCTTCCAATGTACTTGTTAGTGAAACCCAATGGATAGCTTTATTTTCTCTTTGTTTCCTCAAATTTTTAATGCATATCTTTTACAAATTTTGTAGTAAAGTATTCTAATGACTTGCTTATGACACCCCATAGAATATATCATGTTTAGTACCTTGGACATTGTAGCTTATTTACTTAAATCTCTTATAAATTTTGTCCATTCGTGTTCAGACTGGGTATCTCATTTGGTAGAGTGTTGGTCTTGCACTATCAATGTGCACATCATATAAGTTCGAATCCCATGTAAGTTTGTTTTTATTTTACTAGTCTGCATTGAGGTTTGTGGCTTAATATCATGTAATGCATGTCTTTTAAAAACAGTAGTCAAGTCTTCCAATGTACTTGTTAGTGAAACCCAATGGATAGCTTTATTTTCTCTTTGTTTCCTCAAATTTTTAATGCATATCTTTTACAACTTTTGTAGTAAAGTATTCTAATGACTTGCTTATGACACCCCATAGAATATATCATGTTTAGTACCTTGGACATTGTAGCTTATTTACTTAAATTGCTGATATATTTTGTGCTGTTTGTGTTCGGACTGGGTAGCTCAGTTGGTAGAGTGATGGTCTTGCACTGTCAATGTACACGTCACATAGGTTCGAATACCATGTAAGTTTGATCTTGTTTTACTAGTCTGCATTGTGGTTTGTGGCTCAATACCATGCAATGCATGTCTTTTAACAACAGTAGTCAAGTCTTCCAATGTACTTGTTAGTGAAACCCAATAGATAGCTTTATTTTCTCTGTGTTTCCTCAATTTTTTTATGCATATCTTTTACAAATTTTGTAGTAAAGTAGTCTAATGACTTGCTTATGACACCCCATAGAATATATCATGTTTAGTATCTTGGACATTATAGCTTTTTTACCTAAATCTCTGATATATTTTGGGGCATTTGTGTTCAGACTGGGTAGGTCAGTTGGTAGAGTGTTGGTCTTGCACTATCAATGTACACCTCACATTGGTTCGAATCCCATGTAAGTTTATTTGAATTTTACTAGTCTGCATTGTGGTTTGTGGCTCAATACCATGTAATGCATATCTTTTAACAACAGTAGTCAAGTCTTCCAATGTACTTGTTAGTGAAACCCAATAGATAGCTTTATTTTCGCTTTGTTTCCTCAAATTTTTAATGCATATCTTTTACAACTTTTGTAGTAAAGTATTCTAATGACTTGCTTATGACACCCCATAGAATATATCATGTTTAGTACCTTGGACATTGTAGCTTAATACTTAAATCTCTTATAAATTTTGTCCATTCGTGTTCAGACTGGGTATCTCATTTGGTAGAGTGTTGGTCTTGCACTATCAATGTACACCTCACATTTGTTCGAATCCCATGTAAGTTTATTTGAATTTTACTAGTCTGCATTGTGGTTTGTGGCTCAATACCATGTAATGCATATCTTTTAACAACAGTAGTCAAGTCTTCCAATGTACTTGTTAGTGAAACCCAATAGATAGCTTTATTTTCGCTTTGTTTCCTCAAATTTTTAATGCATATCTTTTACAACTTTTGTAGTAAAGTATTCTAATGACTTGCTTATGACACCCCATAGAATATATCATGTTTAGTACCTTGGACATTGTAGCTTATTTACTTAAATTGCTGATATATTTTGTGCTGTTTGTGTTCAGACTGGGTCGCTCAGTTGGTAGAGTGATGGTCTTGCACTGTCAATGTACACGTCACATAGGTTCGAATCCCATGTAAGTTTGATCTTGTTTTACTAGTCTGCATTGTGGTTTGTGGCTCAATACCATGCAATGCATGTCTTTTAACAACAGTAGTCAAGTCTTCCAATGTACTTGTTAGTGAAACCCAATAGATAGCTTTATTTTCTCTTTGTTTCCTCAAATTTTTAATGCATATCTTTTACAACTTTTGTAGTAAAGTATTCTAATGACTTGCTTATGACACCCCATAGAATATATCATGTTTAGTACCTTGGACATTATAGCTTTTTTACCTAAATCTCTGATATATTTTGGGTCATTTGTGTTCAGACTGGGTAGCTCAGTTGGTAGAGTGTTGGTCTTGCACTATCAATGTACACCTCACATTTGTTCGAATCCCATGTAAGTTTATTTGAATTTTACTAGTCTGCATTGTGGTTTGTGGCTCAATACCATGTAATGCATATCTTTTAACAACAGTAGTCAAGTCTTCCAATGTACTTGTTAGTGAAACCCAATAGATAGCTTTATTTTCGCTTTGTTTCCTCAAATTTTTAATGCATATCTTTTACAACTTTTGTAGTAAAGTATTCTAATGACTTGCTTATGACACCCCATAGAATATATCATGTTTAGTACCTTGGACATTGTAGCTTAATACTTAAATCTCTTATAAATTTTATCCATTTGTGTTCAGACTGGGTAGCTTATATGGTAGAGTGTTGGTCTTGCACTATCAATGTGCACCTCACATAAGTTCAAATCTCATGTAAGTTTGTTTTTATTTTACTAGTCTGCATTGTGGTTTGTGGCTCAATATCATGTAATGCATGTCTTTTAAAAACAGTAGTCAAGTCTTCCAATGTACTTGTTAGTGAAACCCAATGGATAGCTTTATTTTCTCTTTGTTTCCTCAAATTTTTAATGCATATCTTTTACAAATTTTGTAGTAAAGTATTCTAATGACTTGCTTATGACACCCCATAGAATATATCATGTTTAGTACCTTGGACATTGTAGCTTATTTACTTAAATCTCTTATAAATTTTGTCCATTCGTGTTCAGACTGGGTATCTCATTTGGTAGAGTGTTGGTCTTGCACTATCAATGTGCACCTCATATAAGTTCGAATCCCATGTAAGTTTGTTTTTATTTTACTAGTCTGCATTGAGGTTTGTGGCTTAATATCATGTAATGCATGTCTTTTAAAAACAGTAGTCAAGTCTTCCAATGTACTTGTTAGTGAAACCCAATGGATAGCTTTATTTTCTCTTTGTTTCCTCAAATTTTTAATGCATATCTTTTACAACTTTTGTAGTAAAGTATTCTAATGACTTGCTTATGACACCCCATAGAATATATCATGTTTAGTACCTTGGACATTGTAGCTTATTTACTTAAATTGCTGATATATTTTGTGCTGTTTGTGTTCGGACTGGGTAGCTCAGTTGGTAGAGTGATGGTCTTGCACTGTCAATGTACACGTCACATAGGTTCGAATACCATGTAAGTTTGATCTTGTTTTACTAGTCTGCATTGTGGTTTGTGGCTCAATACCATGCAATGCATGTCTTTTAACAACAGTAGTCAAGTCTTCCAATGTACTTGTTAGTGAAACCCAATAGATAGCTTTATTTTCTCTGTGTTTCCTCAATTTTTTTATGCATATCTTTTACAAATTTTGTAGTAAAGTAGTCTAATGACTTGCTTATGACACCCCATAGAATATATCATGTTTAGTATCTTGGACATTATAGCTTTTTTACCTAAATCTCTGATATATTTTGGGTCATTTGTGTTCAGACTGGGTAGGTCAGTTGGTAGAGTGTTGGTCTTGCACTATCAATGTACACCTCACATTGGTTCGAATCCCATGTAAGTTTATTTGAATTTTACTAGTCTGCATTGTGGTTTGTGGCTCAATACCATGTAATGCATATCTTTTAACAACAGTAGTCAAGTCTTCCAATGTACTTGTTAGTGAAACCCAATAGATAGCTTTATTTTCGCTTTGTTTCCTCAAATTTTTAATGCATATCTTTTACAACTTTTGTAGTAAAGTATTCTAATGACTTGCTTATGACACCCCATAGAATATATCATGTTTAGTACCTTGGACATTGTAGCTTAATACTTAAATCTCTTATAAATTTTGTCCATTCGTGTTCAGACTGGGTATCTCATTTGGTAGAGTGTTGGTCTTGCACTATCAATGTACACCTCACATTTGTTCGAATCCCATGTAAGTTTATTTGAATTTTACTAGTCTGCATTGTGGTTTGTGGCTCAATACCATGTAATGCATATCTTTTAACAACAGTAGTCAAGTCTTCCAATGTACTTGTTAGTGAAACCCAATAGATAGCTTTATTTTCGCTTTGTTTCCTCAAATTTTTAATGCATATCTTTTACAACTTTTGTAGTAAAGTATTCTAATGACTTGCTTATGACACCCCATAGAATATATCATGTTTAGTACCTTGGACATTGTAGCTTAATACTTAAATCTCTTATAAATTTTGTCCATTAGTGTTCAGACTGGGTAGCTTATATGGTAGAGTGTTGGTCTTGCACTATCAATGTGCACCTCATATAAGTTCAAATCTCATGTAAGTTTGTTTTTATTTTACTAGTCTGCATTGTGGTTTGTGGCTCAATATCATGTAATGCATGTCTTTTAAAAACAGTAGTCAAGTCTTCCAATGTACTTGTTAGTGAAACCCAATGGATAGCTTTATTTTCTCTTTGTTTCCTCAAATTTTTAATGCATATCTTTTACAACTTTTGTAGTAAAGTATTCTAATGACTTGCTTATGACACCCCATAGAATATATCATGTTTAGTACCTTGGACATTGTAGCTTATTTACTTAAATCTCTTATAAATTTTGTCCATTCGTGTTCAGACTGGGTAGCTCATTTGGTAGAGTGTTGGTCTTGCACTATCAATGTGCACCTCATATAAGTTCGAATCCCATGTAAGTTTGTTTTTATTTTACTAGTCTGCATTGAGGTTTGTGGCTTAATATCATGTAATGCATGTCTTTTAAAAACAGTAGTCAAGTCTTCCAATGTACTTGTTAGTGAAACCCAATAGATAGCTTTATTTTCTCTTTGTTTCCTCAAATTTTTAATGCATATCTTTTACAACTTTTGTAGAAAAGTATTCTAATGACTTGCTTATGACACCCCATAGAATATATCATGTTTAGTACCTTGGACATTATAGCTTTTTTACCTAAATCTCTGATATATTTTGGGTCATTTGTGTTCAGACTGGGTAGCTCAGTTGGTAGAGTGTTGGTCTTGCACTATCAATGTACACCTCACATTTGTTCGAATCCCATGTAAGTTTATTTGAATTTTACTAGTCTGCATTGTGGTTTATGGCTCAATACCATGTAATGAATATCTTTTAACAACAGTAGTCAAGTCTTCCAATGTACTTGTTAGTGAAACCCAATAGATAGCTTTATTTTCGCTTTGTTTCCTCAAATTTTTAATGCATATCTTTTACAACTTTTGTAGTAAAGTATTCTAATGACTTGCTTATGACACCCCATAGAATATATCATGTTTAGTACCTTGGACATTGTAGCTTAATACTTAAATCTCTTATAAATTTTGTCCATTTGTGTTCAGACTGGGTAGCTTATATGGTAGAGTGTTGGTCTTGCACTATCAATGTGCACCTCACATAAGTTCAAATCTCATGTAAGTTTGTTTTTATTTTACTAGCCTGCATTGTGGTTTGTGGCTCAATATCATGTAATGCATGTCTTTTAAAAACAGTAGTCAAGTCTTCCAATGTACTTGTTAGTGAAACCCAATGGATAGCTTTATTTTCTCTTTGTTTCCTCAAATTTTTAATGCATATCTTTTACAACTTTTGTAGTAAAGTATTCTAATGACTTGCTTATGACACCCCATAGAATATATCATGTTTAGTACCTTGGACATTGTAGCTTATTTACTTAAATCTCTTATAAATTTTGTCCATTCGTGTTCATACTGGGTAGCTCATTTGGTAGAGTGTTGGTCTTGCACTATCAATGTGCACCTCATATAAGTTCGAATCCCATGTAAGTTTGTTTTTATTTTACTAGTCTGCATTGAGGTTTGTGGCTTAATATCATGTAATGCATGTCTTTTAAAAACAGTAGTCAAGTCTTCCAATGTACTTGTTAGTGAAACCCAATAGATAGCTTTATTTTCTCTTTGTTTCCTCAAATTTTTAATACATATCTTTTACAACTTTTGTAGTAAAGTATTCTAATGACTTGCTTATGACACCCCATAGAATATATCATGTTTAGTATCTTGGACATTATAGCTTTTTTACCTAAATCTCTGATATATTTTGGGTCATTTGTGTTCAGACTGGGTAGGTCAGTTGGTAGAGTGTTGGTCTTGCACTATCAATGTACACCTCACATTGGTTTGAATCCCATGTAAGTTTATTTGAATTTTACTAGTCTGCGTTGTGGTTTGTGGCTCAATACCATGTAATGCATATCTTTTAACAACAGTAGTCAAGTCTTCCAATGTACTTGTTAGTGAAACCCAATAGATAGCTTTATTTTCTCTTTGTTTCCTCAAATTTTTAATGCATATCTTTTACAACTTTTGTAGTAAAGTATTCTAATGACTTGCTTATGACACCCCATAGAATATATCATGTTTAGTACCTTGGACATTGTAGCTTATTTACTTAAATTGCTGATATATTTTGTGCTGTTTGTGTTCGGACTGGGTAGCTCAGTTGGTAGAGTGATGGTCTTGCATTGTCAATGTACACGTCACATAGGTTCGAATCCCATGTAAGTTTGTTTTTGTTTTACTAGTCTGCATTGTGGTTTGTGGCTCAATACCATGTAATTCATGTCTTTTAACAACAGTAGTCAAGTCTTCCAATGTACTTGTTAGTGAAACCCAATAGATAGCTTTATTTTATCTTTGTTTCCTCAAATTTTTTATGCATATCTTTTACAACTTTTGTAGTAAAGTAGTCTAATGACTTGCTTATGACACCCCATAGAATATATCATGTTTAGTACCTTGGACATTATAGCTTATTTACCTAAATCTCTGATATATTTTGGGTCATTTGTGTTCTGACTGGGTTGCTCAGTTGGTAGAGTGTTGGTCTTGCACTAACAATGTACACCTCACATTGGTTCGAATCCCATGTAAGTTTATTTGAATTTTACTAGTCTGCATTGTGGTTTGTGGCTCAATACCATGTAATGCATATCTTTTAACAACAGTAGTCAAGTCTTCCAATGTACTTGTTAGTGAAACCCAATAGATAGCTTTATTTTATCTTTGTTTCCTCAAATTTTTAATGCATATCTTTTACAACTTTTGTAGTAAAGTATTCTAATGACTTGCTTATGACACCCCATAGAATATATCATGTTTAGTACCTTGGACATTGTAGCTTATTTACTTAAATCTCTTATAAATTTTGGCCATTTGTGTTCAGACTGGGTAGCTCATTTGGTAGAGTGTTGGTCTTGCACTATCAATGTGCACCTCACATAAGTTAGAAACCCATGTAAGTTTGTTTTTATTTTACTAGTCTGCATTGTGGTTTGTGGCTTAATATCATGTAATGCATGTCTTTTAAAAACAGTAGTCAAGTCTTCCAATGTACTTGTTAGTGAAACCCAATAGATAGCTTTATTTTCTCTTTGTTTCCTCAAATTTTTAATGCATATCTTTTACAACTTTTGTAGTAAAGTAGTCTAATGACTTGCTTATGACACCCCATAGAATATATCATGTTTAGTACCTTGGACATTGTAGCTTATTTACTTAAATTGCTGATATATTTTGGGCTGTTTGTGTTCGGACTGGGTAGCTCAGTTGGTAGAGTGATGGTCTTGCACTGTCAATGTACACGTCACATAGGTTCGAATACCATGTAAGTTTGATCTTGTTTTACTAGTCTGCATTGTGGTTTGTGGCTCAATACCATGCAATGCATGTCTTTTAACAACAGTAGTCAAGTCTTCCAATGTACTTGTTAGTGAAACCCAATAGATAGCTTTATTTTCTCTGTGTTTCCTCAATTTTTTTATGCATATCTTTTACAACTTTTGTAGTAAAGTAGTCTAATGACTTGCTTATGACACCCCATAGAATATATCATGTTTAGTACCTTGGACATTATAGCTTTTTTACCTAAATCTCTGATATATTTTGGCTCATTTGTGTTCAGACTGGGTAGGTCAGTTGGTAGAGTGTTGGTCTTGCACTATCAATATACACCTCACATTGGTTCGAATCCCATGTAAGTTTATTTGAATTTTACTAGTCTGCATTGTGGTTTGTGGCTCAATACCATGTAATGCATATCTTTTAACAACAGTAGTCAAGTCTTCCAATGTACTTGTTAGTGAAACCCAATAGATAGCTTTATTTTCTCTTTGTTTCCTCAAATTTTTAATGCATATCTTTTACAACTTTTGTAGTAAAGTATTCTAATGACTTGCTTATGACACCCCATAGAATATATCATGTTTAGTACCTTGGACATTGTAGCTTATTTACTTAAATCTCTTATAAATTTGGTCCATTTGTGTTCAGACTGGGTAGCTCATTTGGTAGAGTGTTGGTCTTGCACTATCAATGTGCACCTCACATAAGTTCAAATCCCATGTAAGTTTGTTTTTGTTTTACTAGTCTGCATTGTGGTTTGTGGCTCAATACCATGTAATTCATGTCTTTTAACAACAGTAGTCAAGTCTTCCAATGTACTTGTTAGTGAAACCCAATAGATAGCTTTATTTTCTCTGTGTTTCCTCAAATTTTTTATGCATATCTTTTACAACTTTTGTAGTAAAGTAGTCTAATGACTTGCTTATGACACCCCATAGAATATATCATGTTTAGTACCTTGGACATTATAGCTTATTTACCTAAATCTCTGATATATTTTGGGTCATTTGTGTTCTGACTGGGTAGCTCAGTTGGTAGAGTGTTGGTCTTGCACTAGCAATGTACACCTCACATTGGTTCGAATCCCATGTAAGTTTATTTGAATTTTACTAGTCTGCATTGTGGTTTGTGGCTCAATACCATGTAATGCATATCTTTTAACAACAGTAGTCAAGTCTTCCAATGTACTTGTTAGTGAAACCCAATAGATAGCTTTATTTTATCTTTGTTTCCTCAAATTTTTAATGCATATCTTTTACAACTTTTGTAGTAAAGTATTCTAACGACTTGCTTATGACACCCCATAGAATATATCATGTTTAGTACCTTGGACATTGTAGCTTATTTACCTAAATCTCTTATAAATTTTGTCCATTTGTGTTCAGACTGGGTAGCTCATTTGGTAGAGTGTTGGTCTTGCACTATCAATGTGCACCTCACATAAGTTAGAAACCCATGTAAGTTTGTTTTTATTTTACTAGTCTGCATTGTGGTTTGTGGCTTAATATCATGTAATGCATGTCTTTTAAAAACAGTAGTCAAGTCTTCCAATGTACTTGTTAGTGAAACCCAATAGATAGCTTTATTTTCTCTTTGTTTCCTCAAATTTTTAATGCATATCTTTTACAACTTTTGTAGTAAAGTATTCTAATGACTTGCTTATGACACCCCATAGAATATATCATGTTTAGTACCTTGGACATTGTAGCTTATTTACTTAAATTGCTGATATATTTTGTGCTGTTTGTGTTCAGACTGGGTAGCTCAGTTGGTAGAGTGATGGTCTTGCACTGTCAATGTACACGTCACATAGGTTCGAATTCCATGTAAGTTTGATCCTGTTTTACTAGTCTGCATTGTGGTTTGTGGCTCAATACCATGCAATGCATGTCTTTTAACAACAGTAGTCAAGTCTTCCAATGTACTTGTTAGTGAAACCCAATAGATAGCTTTATTTTCTCTGTGTTTCCTCAATTTTTTTATGCATATCTTTTACAACTTTTGTAGTAAAGTAGTCTAATGACTTGCTTATGACACCCCATAGAATATATCATGTTTAGTACCTTGGACATTATAGCTTTTTTACCTAAATCTCTGATATATTTTGGGTCATTTGTGTTCAGACTGGGTAGGTCAGTTGGTAGAGTGTTGGTCTTGCACTATCAATGTACACCTCACATTGGTTCGAATCCCATGTAAGTTTATTTGAATTTTACTAGTCTGCATTGTGGTTTGTGGCTCAATACCATGTAATGCATATCTTTTAACAACAGTAGTCAAGTCTTCCAATGTACTTGTTAGTGAAACCCAATAGATAGCTTTATTTTCTCTTTGTTTCCTCAAATTTTTAATGCATATCTTTTACAACTTTTGTAGTAAAGTATTCTAATGACTTGCTTATGACACCCCATAGAATATATCATGTTTAGTACCTTGGACATTATAGCTTATTTACTTAAATCTCTTATAAATTTGGTCCATTTGTGTTCAGACTGGGTAGCTCATTTGGTAGAGTGTTGGTCTTGCACTATCAATGTGCACCTCACATAAGTTACAATCCCATGTAAGTTTGTTTTTATTTTACTAGTCTGCATTGTCGTTTGTGGCTCAATATAATGTAATGCATGTCTTTTAAAAACAGTAGTCAAGTCTTCCAGTGTACTTGTTAGTGAAACCAAATAGATAGCTTTATTTTCTCTTTGTTTCCTCAAATTTTTAATGCATATCTTTTACAACTTTTGTAGTAAAGTATTCTAATGACTTGCTTATGACACCCCATAGAATATATCATGTTTAGTACCTTGGACATTGTAGCTTATTTACTTAAATTGCTGATATATTTTGTGCTGTTTGTGTTCGGACTGGGTAGCTCAGTTGGTAGAGTGATGGTCTTGCACTGTCAATGTACACGTCACATAGGTTCGAATCCCATGTAAGTTTGTTTTTGTTTTACTAGTCTGCATTGTGGTTTGTGGCTCAATACCATGTAATTCATGTCTTTTAACAACAGTAGTCAAGTCTTCCAATGTACTTGTTAGTGAAACCCAATAGATAGCTTTATTTTATCTTTGTTTCCTCAAATTTTTTATGCATATCTTTTACAACTTTTGTAGTAAAGTAGTCTAATGACTTGCTTATGACACCCCATAGAATATATCATGTTTAGTACCTTGGACATTATAGCTTATTTACCTAAATCTCTGATATATTTTGGGTCATTTGTGTTCTGACTGGGTTGCTCAGTTGGTAGAGTGTTGGTCTTGCACTAGCAATGTACACCTCACATTGGTTCGAATCCCATGTAAGTTTATTTGAATTTTACTAGTCTGCATTGTGGTTTGTGGCTCAATACCATGTAATGCATATCTTTTAACAACAGTAGTCAAGTCTTCCAATGTACTTGTTAGTGAAACCCAATAGATAGCTTTATTTTCTCTTTGTTTCCTCAAATTTTTAATGCATATCTTTTACAACTTTTGTAGTAAAGTATTCTAATGACTTGCTTATGACACCCCATAGAATATATCATGTTTAGTACCTTGGACATTGTAGCTTATTTACTTAAATCTCTTATAAATTTTGTCCATTTGTGTTCAGACTGGGTAGCTCATTTGGTAGAGTGTTGGTCTTGCACTATCAATGTGCACCTCACATAAGTTAGAAACCCATGTAAGTTTGTTTTTATTTTACTAGTCTGCATTGTGGTTTGTGGCTTAATATCATGTAATGCATGTCTTTTAAAAACAGTAGTCAAGTCTTCCAATGTACTTGTTAGTGAAACCCAATAGATAGCTTTATCTTCTCTTTGTTTCCTCAAATTTTTAATGCATATCTTTTACAACTTTTGTAGTAAAGTATTCTAATGACTTGCTTATGACACCCCATAGAATATATCATGTTTAGTACCTTGGACATTGTAGCTTATTTACTTAAATTGCTGATATATTTTGTGCTGTTTGTGTTCAGACTGGGTAGCTCAGTTGGTAGAGTGATGGTCTTGCACTGTCAATGTACACGTCACATAGGTTCGAATCCCATGTAAGTTTGATCTTGTTTTACTAGTCTGCATTGTGGTTTGTGGCTCAATACCATGCAATGCATGTCTTTTAACAACAATAGTCAAGTCTTCCAATGTACTTGTTAGTGAAACCCAATAGATAGCTTTATTTTCTCTTTGTTTCCTCAAATTTTTTATGCATATCTTTTACAACTTTTGTAGTAAAGTATTCTAATGACTTGCTCATGACACCCCATAGAATATATCATGTTTAGTACCTTGGACATTGTAGCTTATTTACTTAAATCTCTTATAAATTTTAGCCATTTGTATTCAGAGTGGGTAGCTCATTTGGTAGAGTGTTGGTCTTGCACTATCAATGTGCACCTCACATAAGTTCGAATCCCATGTAAGTTTGTTTTTATTTTACTAGTCTGCATTGTGCTTTGTGGCTTAATATCATGTAATGCATGTCTTTTAAAAACAGTAGTCAAGTCTTCCAATGTACTTGTTAGTGAAACCCAATAGATAGCTTTATCTTCTCTTTGTTTCCTCAAATTTTTAATGCATATCTTTTACAACTTTTGTAGTAAAGTAGTCTAATGACTTGCTTATGACACCCCATAGAATATATCATGTTTAGTACCTTGGACATTATAGCTTTTTTACCTAAATCTCTGATATATTTTGGGTCATTTGTGTTCAGACTGGGTAGGTCAGTTGGTAGAGTGTTGGTCTTGCACTATCAATATACACCTCACATTGGTTCGAATCCCATGTAAGTTTATTTGAATTTTACTAGTCTGCATTGTGGTTTGTGGCTCAATACCATGTAATGCATATCTTTTAACAACAGTAGTCAAGTCTTCCAATGTACTTGTTAGTGAAACCCAATAGATAGCTTTATTTTCTCTGTGTTTCCTCAATTTTTTTATGCATATCTTTTACAACTTTTGTAGTAAAGTAGTCTAATGACTTGCTTATGACACCCCATAGAATATATCATGTTTAGTACCTTGGACATTATAGCTTTTTTACCTAAATCTCTGATATATTTTGGGTCATTTGTGTTCAGACTGGGTAGGTCAGTTGGTAGAGTGTTGGTCTTGCACTATCAATATACACCTCACATTGGTTCGAATCCCATGTAAGTTTATTTGAATTTTACTAGTCTGCATTGTGGTTTGTGGCTCAATACCATGTAATGCATATCTTTTAACAACAGTAGTCAAGTCTTCCAATGTACTTGTTAGTGAAACCCAATAGATAGCTTTATTTTCTCTTTGTTTCCTCAAATTTTTAATGCATATCTTTTACAACTTTTGTAGTAAAGTATTCTAATGACTTGCTTATGACACCCCATAGAATATATCATGTTTAGTACCTTGGACATTGTAGCTTATTTACTTAAATCTCTTATAAATTTGGTCCATTTGTGTTCAGACTGGGTAGCTCATTTGGTAGAGTGTTGGTCTTGCACTATCAATGTGCACCTCACATAAGTTCAAATCCCATGTAAGTTTGTTTTTGTTTTACTAGTCTGCATTGTGGTTTGTGGCTCAATACCATGTAATTCATGTCTTTTAACAACAGTAGTCAAGTCTTCCAATGTACTTGTTAGTGAAACCCAATAGATAGCTTTATTTTCTCTGTGTTTCCTCAAATTTTTTATGCATATCTTTTACAACTTTTGTAGTAAAGTAGTCTAATGACTTGCTTATGACACCCCATAGAATATATCATGTTTAGTACCTTGGACATTATAGCTTATTTACCTAAATCTCTGATATATTTTGGGTCATTTGTGTTCTGACTGGGTAGCTCAGTTGGTAGAGTGTTGGTCTTGCACTAGCAATGTACACCTCACATTGGTTCGAATCCCATGTAAGTTTATTTGAATTTTACTAGTCTGCATTGTGGTTTGTGGCTCAATACCATGTAATGCATATCTTTTAACAACAGTAGTCAAGTCTTCCAATGTACTTGTTAGTGAAACCCAATAGATAGCTTTATTTTATCTTTGTTTCCTCAAATTTTTAATGCATATCTTTTACAACTTTTGTAGTAAAGTATTCTAATGACTTGCTTATGACACCCCATAGAATATATCATGTTTAGTACCTTGGACATTGTAGCTTATTTACCTAAATCTCTTATAAATTTTGTCCATTTGTGTTCAGACTGGGTAGCTCATTTGGTAGAGTGTTGGTCTTGCACTATCAATGTGCACCTCACGTAAGTTAGAAACCCATGTAAGTTTGTTTTTATTTTACTAGTCTGCATTGTGGTTTGTGGCTTAATATCATGTAATGCATGTCTTTTAAAAACAGTAGTCAAGTCTTCCAATGTACTTGTTAGTGAAACCCAATAGATAGCTTTATTTTCTCTTTGTTTCCTCAAATTTTTAATGCATATCTTTTACAACTTTTGTAGTAAAGTATTCTAATGACTTGCTTATGACACCCCATAGAATATATCATGTTTAGTACCTTGGACATTGTAGCTTATTTACTTAAATTGCTGATATATTTTGTGCTGTTTGTGTTCAGACTGGGTAGCTCAGTTGGTAGAGTGATGGTCTTGCACTGTCAATGTACACGTCACATAGGTTCGAATTCCATGTAAGTTTGATCCTGTTTTACTAGTCTGCATTGTGGTTTGTGGCTCAATACCATGCAATGCATGTCTTTTAACAACAGTAGTCAAGTCTTCCAATGTACTTGTTAGTGAAACCCAATAGATAGCTTTATTTTCTCTGTGTTTCCTCAATTTTTTTATGCATATCTTTTACAACTTTTGTAGTAAAGTAGTCTAATGACTTGCTTATGACACCCCATAGAATATATCATGTTTAGTACCTTGGACATTATAGCTTTTTTACCTAAATCTCTGATATATTTTGGGTCATTTGTGTTCAGACTGGGTAGGTCAGTTGGTAGAGTGTTGGTCTTGCACTATCAATGTACACCTCACATTGGTTCGAATCCCATGTAAGTTTATTTGAATTTTACTAGTCTGCATTGTGGTTTGTGGCTCAATACCATGTAATGCATATCTTTTAACAACAGTAGTCAAGTCTTCCAATGTACTTGTTAGTGAAACCCAATAGATAGCTTTATTTTCTCTTTGTTTCCTCAAATTTTTAATGCATATCTTTTACAACTTTTGTAGTAAAGTATTCTAATGACTTGCTTATGACACCCCATAGAATATATCATGTTTAGTACCTTGGACATTATAGCTTATTTACTTAAATCTCTTATAAATTTGGTCCATTTGTGTTCAGACTGGGTAGCTCATTTGGTAGAGTGTTGGTCTTGCACTATCAATGTGCACCTCACATAAGTTACAATCCCATGTAAGTTTGTTTTTATTTTACTAGTCTGCATTGTCGTTTGTGGCTCAATATAATGTAATGCATGTCTTTTAAAAACAGTAGTCAAGTCTTCCAGTGTACTTGTTAGTGAAACCAAATAGATAGCTTTATTTTCTCTTTGTTTCCTCAAATTTTTAATGCATATCTTTTACAACTTTTGTAGTAAAGTATTCTAATGACTTGCTTATGACACCCCATAGAATATATCATGTTTAGTACCTTGGACATTGTAGCTTATTTACTTAAATTGCTGATATATTTTGTGCTGTTTGTGTTCGGACTGGGTAGCTCAGTTGGTAGAGTGATGGTCTTGCACTGTCAATGTACACGTCACATAGGTTCGAATCCCATGTAAGTTTGTTTTTGTTTTACTAGTCTGCATTGTGGTTTGTGGCTCAATACCATGTAATTCATGTCTTTTAACAACAGTAGTCAAGTCTTCCAATGTACTTGTTAGTGAAACCCAATAGATAGCTTTATTTTATCTTTGTTTCCTCAAATTTTTTATGCATATCTTTTACAACTTTTGTAGTAAAGTAGTCTAATGACTTGCTTATGACACCCCATAGAATATATCATGTTTAGTACCTTGGACATTATAGCTTATTTACCTAAATCTCTGATATATTTTGGGTCATTTGTGTTCTGACTGGGTTGCTCAGTTGGTAGAGTGTTGGTCTTGCACTAGCAATGTACACCTCACATTGGTTCGAATCCCATGTAAGTTTATTTGAATTTTACTAGTCTGCATTGTGGTTTGTGGCTCAATACCATGTAATGCATATCTTTTAACAACAGTAGTCAAGTCTTCCAATGTACTTGTTAGTGAAACCCAATAGATAGCTTTATTTTCTCTTTGTTTCCTCAAATTTTTAATGCATATCTTTTACAACTTTTGTAGTAAAGTATTCTAATGACTTGCTTATGACACCCCATAGAATATATCATGTTTAGTACCTTGGACATTGTAGCTTATTTACTTAAATCTCTTATAAATTTTGTCCATTTGTGTTCAGACTGGGTAGCTCATTTGGTAGAGTGTTGGTCTTGCACTATCAATGTGCACCTCACATAAGTTAGAAACCCATGTAAGTTTGTTTTTATTTTACTAGTCTGCATTGTGGTTTGTGGCTTAATATCATGTAATGCATGTCTTTTAAAAACAGTAGTCAAGTCTTCCAATGTACTTGTTAGTGAAACCCAATAGATAGCTTTATCTTCTCTTTGTTTCCTCAAATTTTTAATGCATATCTTTTACAACTTTTGTAGTAAAGTATTCTAATGACTTGCTTATGACACCCCATAGAATATATCATGTTTAGTACCTTGGACATTGTAGCTTATTTACTTAAATTGCTGATATATTTTGTGCTGTTTGTGTTCAGACTGGGTAGCTCAGTTGGTAGAGTGATGGTCTTGCACTGTCAATGTACACGTCACATAGGTTCGAATCCCATGTAAGTTTGATCTTGTTTTACTAGTCTGCATTGTGGTTTGTGGCTCAATACCATGCAATGCATGTCTTTTAACAACAATAGTCAAGTCTTCCAATGTACTTGTTAGTGAAACCCAATAGATAGCTTTATTTTCTCTTTGTTTCCTCAAATTTTTTATGCATATCTTTTACAACTTTTGTAGTAAAGTATTCTAATGACTTGCTTATGACACCCCATAGAATATATCATGTTTAGTACCTTGGACATTGTAGCTTATTTACTTAAATCTCTTATAAATTTTAGCCATTTGTATTCAGAGTGGGTAGCTCATTTGGTAGAGTGTTGGTCTTGCACTATCAATGTGCACCTCACATAAGTTCGAATCCCATGTAAGTTTGTTTTTATTTTACTAGTCTGCATTGTGCTTTGTGGCTTAATATCATGTAATGCATGTCTTTTAAAAACAGTAGTCAAGTCTTCCAATGTACTTGTTAGTGAAACCCAAAAGATAGCTTTATTTTCTCTTTGTTTCCTCAAATTTTTAATGCATATCTTTTACAACTTTTGTAGTAAAGTATTCTAATGACTTGCTTATGACACCCCATAGAATATATCATGTTTAGTTCCTTGGACATTGTAGCTTATTTACTTAAATTGCTGATATATTTTATGCTGTTTGTGTTTGGACTGGGTAGCTCAGTTGGTAGAGTGATGGTCTTGCACTGTCAATGTACACGTCACATAGGTTCGAATACCATGTAAGTTTGATCTTGTTTTACTAGTCTGCATTGTGGTTTGTGGCTCAATACCATGCAATGCATGTCTTTTAACAACAGTAGTCAAGTCTTCCAATGTACTTGTTAGTGAAACCCAATAGATAGCTTTATTTTCTCTGTGTTTCCTCAATTTTTTTATGCATATCTTTTACAACTTTTGTAGTAAAGTAGTCTAATGACTTGCTTATGACACCCCATAGAATATATCATGTTTAGTATCTTGGACATTATAGCTTTTTTACCTAAATCTCTGATATATTTTGGGTCATTTGTGTTCAGACTGGGTAGGTCAGTTGGTAGAGTGTTGGTCTTGCACTATCAATGTACACCTCACATTGGTTCGAATCTCATGTAAGTTTATTTGAATTTTACTAGTCTGCATTGTGGTTTGTGGCTCAATACCATGTAATGCATATCTTTTAACAACAGTAGTCAAGTCTTCCAATGTACTTGTTAGTGAAACCCAATAGATAGCTTTATTTTCTCTTTGTTTCCTCAAATTTTTAATGCATATCTTTTACAACTTTTGTAGTAAAGTATTCTAATGACTTGCTTATGACACCCCATAGAATATATCATGTTTAGTACCTTGGACATTGTAGCTTATTTACTTAAATCTCTTATAAATTTTGTCCAATCGTGTTCAGACTGGGTAGCTCATTTGGTAGAGTGTTGGTCTTGCACTATCAATGTGCACCTCATATAAGTTCGAATCCCATGTAAGTTTGTTTTTATTTTACTAGTCTGCATTGTGCTTTGTGGCTTAATATCATGTAATGCATGTCTTTTAAAAACAGTAGTCAAGTCTTCCAATGTACTTGTTAGTGAAACCCAAAAGATAGCTTTATTTTCTCTTTGTTTCCTCAAATTTTTAATGCATATCTTTTACAACTTTTGTAGTAAAGTATTCTAATGACTTGCTTATGACACCCCATAGAATATATCATGTTTAGTACCTTGGACATTGTAGCTTATTTACTTAAATTGCTGATATATTTTGTGCTGTTTGTGTTCGGACTGGGTAGCTCAGTTGGTAGAGTGATGGTCTTGCACTGTCAATGTACACGTCACATAGGTTCGAATCCCATGTAAGTTTGATCTTGTTTTACTAGTCTGCATTGTGGTTTGTGACTCAATACCATGCAATGCATGTCTTTTAACAACAGTAGTCAAGTCTTCCAATGTACTTGTTAGTGAAACCCAATAGATAGCTTTATTTTCTCTGTGTTTCCTCAATTGTTTTATGCATATCTTTTACAACTTTTGTAGTAAAGTAGTCTAATGACTTGCTTATGACACCCCATAGAATATATCATGTTTAGTATCTTGGACATTATAGCTTTTTTACCTAAATCTCTGATATATTTTGAGTCATTTGTGTTCAGACTGGGTAGGTCAGTTGGTAGAGTGTTGGTCTTGCACTATCAATGTACACTTCACATTGGTTCGAATCCCATGTAAGTTTATTTGAATTTTACTAGTCTGCGTTGTGGTTTGTGGCTCAATACCATGTAATGCATATCTTTTAACAACAGTAGTCAAGTCTTCCAATGTACTTGTTAGTGAAACCCAATAGATAGCTTTATTTTCTCTTTGTTTCCTCAAATTTTTAATGCATATCTTTTACAACTTTTGTAGTAAAGTATTCTAATGACTTGCTTATGACACCCCATAGAATATATCATGTTTAGTACCTTGGACATTGTAGCTTATTTACTTAAATTGCTGATATATTTTGTGCTGTTTGTGTTCAGACTGGGTCGCTCAGTTGGTAGAGTGATGGTCTTGCACTGTCAATGTACACGTCACATAGGTTCGAATCCCATGTAAGTTTGATCTTGTTTTACTAGTCTGCATTGTGGTTTGTGGCTCAATACCATGCAATGCATGTCTTTTAACAACAGTAGTCAAGTCTTCCAATGTACTTGTTAGTGAAACCCAATAGATAGCTTTATTTTCTCTTTGTTTCCTCAAATTTTTAATGCATATCTTTTACAACTTTTGTAGTAAAGTATTCTAATGACTTGCTTATGACACCCCATAGAATATATCATGTTTAGTACCTTGGACATTATAGCTTTTTTACCTAAATCTCTGATATATTTTGGGTCATTTGTGTTCAGACTGGGTAGCTCAGTTGGTAGAGTGTTGGTCTTGCACTATCAATGTACACCTCACATTTGTTCGAATCCCATGTAAGTTTATTTGAATTTTACTAGTCTGCATTGTGGTTTGTGGCTCAATACCATGTAATGCATATCTTTTAACAACAGTAGTCAAGTCTTCCAATGTACTTGTTAGTGAAACCCAATAGATAGCTTTATTTTCGCTTTGTTTCCTCAAATTTTTAATGCATATCTTTTACAACTTTTGTAGTAAAGTATTCTAATGACTTGCTTATGACACCCCATAGAATATATCATGTTTAGTACCTTGGACATTGTAGCTTAATACTTAAATCTCTTATAAATTTTGTCCATTTGTGTTCAGACTGGGTAGCTTATATGGTAGAGTGTTGGTCTTGCACTATCAATGTGCACCTCACATAAGTTCAAATCTCATGTAAGTTTGTTTTTATTTTACTAGTCTGCATTGTGGTTTGTGGCTCAATATCATGTAATGCATGTTTTTTAAAAACAGTAGTCAAGTCTTCCAATGTACTTGTTAGTGAAACCCAATGGATAGCTTTATTTTCTCTTTGTTTCCTCAAATTTTTAATGCATATCTTTTACAAAATTTGTAGTAAAGTATTCTAATGACTTGCTTATGACACCCCATAGAATATATCATGTTTAGTACCTTGGACATTGTAGCTTATTTACTTAAATCTCTTATAAATTTTGTCCATTCGTGTTCAGACTGGGTATCTCATTTGGTAGAGTGTTTGTCTTGCACTATCAATGTGCACCTCATATAAGTTCGAATCCCATGTAAGTTTGTTTTTATTTTACTAGTCTGCATTGAGGTTTGTGGCTTAATATCATGTAATGCATGTCTTTTAAAAACAGTAGTCAAGTCTTCCAATGTACTTGTTAGTGAAACCCAATGGATAGCTTTATTTTCTCTTTGTTTCCTCAAATTTTTAATGCATATCTTTTACAACTTTTGTAGTAAAGTATTCTAATGACTTGCTTATGACACCCCATAGAATATATCATGTTTAGTACCTTGGACATTGTAGCTTATTTACTTAAATTGCTGATATATTTTGTGCTGTTTGTGTTCGGACTGGGTAGCTCAGTTGGTAGAGTGATGGTCTTGCACTGTCAATGTACACGTCACATAGGTTCGAATACCATGTAAGTTTGATCTTGTTTTACTAGTCTGCATTGTGGTTTGTGGCTCAATACCATGCAATGCATGTCTTTTAACAACAGTAGTCAAGTCTTCCAATGTACTTGTTAGTGAAACCCAATAGATAGCTTTATTTTCTCTGTGTTTCCTCAATTTTTTTATGCATATCTTTTACAAATTTTGTAGTAAAGTAGTCTAATGACTTGCTTATGACACCCCATAGAATATATCATGTTTAGTATCTTGGACATTATAGCTTTTTTACCTAAATCTCTGATATATTTTGGGTCATTTGTGTTCAGACTGGGTAGGTCAGTTGGTAGAGTGTTGGTCTTGCACTATCAATGTACACCTCACATTGGTTCGAATCCCATGTAAGTTTATTTGAATTTTACTAGTCTGCATTGTGGTTTGTGGCTCAATACCATGTAATGCATATCTTTTAACAACAGTAGTCAAGTCTTCCAATGTACTTGTTAGTGAAACCCAATAGATAGCTTTATTTTCGCTTTGTTTCCTCAAATTTTTAATGCATATCTTTTACAACTTTTGTAGTAAAGTATTCTAATGACTTGCTTATGACACCCCATAGAATATATCATGTTTAGTACCTTGGACATTGTAGCTTAATACTTAAATCTCTTATAAATTTTGTCCATTCGTGTTCAGACTGGGTATCTCATTTGGTAGAGTGTTGGTCTTGCACTATCAATGTACACCTCACATTTGTTCGAATCCCATGTAAGTTTATTTGAATTTTACTAGTCTGCATTGTGGTTTGTGGCTCAATACCATGTAATGCATATCTTTTAACAACAGTAGTCAAGTCTTCCAATGTACTTGTTAGTGAAACCCAATAGATAGCTTTATTTTCGCTTTGTTTCCTCAAATTTTTAATGCATATCTTTTACAACTTTTGTAGTAAAGTATTCTAATGACTTGCTTATGACACCCCATAGAATATATCATGTTTAGTACCTTGGACATTGTAGCTTAATACTTAAATCTCTTATAAATTTTGTCCATTAGTGTTCAGACTGGGTAGCTTATATGGTAGAGTGTTGGTCTTGCACTATCAATGTGCACCTCATATAAGTTCAAATCTCATGTAAGTTTGTTTTTATTTTACTAGTCTGCATTGTGGTTTGTGGCTCAATATCATGTAATGCATGTCTTTTAAAAACAGTAGTCAAGTCTTCCAATGTACTTGTTAGTGAAACCCAATGGATAGCTTTATTTTCTCTTTGTTTCCTCAAATTTTTAATGCATATCTTTTACAACTTTTGTAGTAAAGTATTCTAATGACTTGCTTATGACACCCCATAGAATATATCATGTTTAGTACCTTGGACATTGTAGCTTATTTACTTAAATCTCTTATAAATTTTGTCCATTCGTGTTCAGACTGGGTAGCTCATTTGGTAGAGTGTTGGTCTTGCACTATCAATGTGCACCTCATATAAGTTCGAATCCCATGTAAGTTTGTTTTTATTTTACTAGTCTGCATTGAGGTTTGTTGCTTAATATCATGTAATGCATGTCTTTTAAAAACAGTAGTCAAGTCTTCCAATGTACTTGTTAGTGAAACCCAATAGATAGCTTTATTTTCTCTTTGTTTCCTCAAATTTTTAATGCATATCTTTTACAACTTTTGTAGAAAAGTATTCTAATGACTTGCTTATGACACCCCATAGAATATATCATGTTTAGTACCTTGGACATTATAGCTTTTTTACCTAAATCTCTGATATATTTTGGGTCATTTGTGTTCAGACTGGGTAGCTCAGTTGGTAGAGTGTTGGTCTTGCACTATCAATGTACACCTCACATTTGTTCGAATCCCATGTAAGTTTATTTGAATTTTACTAGTCTGCATTGTGGTTTATGGCTCAATACCATGTAATGCATATCTTTTAACAACAGTAGTCAAGTCTTCCAATGTACTTGTTAGTGAAACCCAATAGATAGCTTTATTTTCGCTTTGTTTCCTCAAATTTTTAATGCATATCTTTTACAACTTTTGTAGTAAAGTATTCTAATGACTTGCTTATGACACCCCATAGAATATATCATGTTTAGTACCTTGGACACTGTAGCTTAATACTTAAATCTCTTATAAATTTTGTCCATTTGTGTTCAGACTGGGTAGCTTATATGGTAGAGTGTTGGTCTTGCACTATCAATGTGCACCTCACATAAGTTCAAATCTCATGTAAGTTTGTTTTTATTTTACTAGCCTGCATTGTGGTTTGTGGCTCAATATCATGTAATGCATGTCTTTTAAAAACAGTAGTCAAGTCTTCCAATGTACTTGTTAGTGAAACCCAATGGATAGCTTTATTTTCTCTTTGTTTCCTCAAATTTTTAATGCATATCTTTTACAACTTTTGTAGTAAAGTATTCTAATGACTTGCTTATGACACCCCATAGAATATATCATGTTTAGTACCTTGGACATTGTAGCTTATTTACTTAAATCTCTTATAAATTTTGTCCATTCGTGTTCATACTGGGTAGCTCATTTGGTAGAGTGTTGGTCTTGCACTATCAATGTGCACCTCATATAAGTTCGAATCCCATGTAAGTTTGTTTTTATTTTACTAGTCTGCATTGAGGTTTGTGGCTTAATATCATGTAATGCATGTCTTTTAAAAACAGTAGTCAAGTCTTCCAATGTACTTGTTAGTGAAACCCAATAGATAGCTTTATTTTCTCTTTGTTTCCTCAAATTTTTAATACATATCTTTTACAACTTTTGTAGTAAAGTATTCTAATGACTTGCTTATGACACCCCATAGAATATATCATGTTTAGTATCTTGGACATTATAGCTTTTTTACCTAAATCTCTGATATATTTTGGGTCATTTGTGTTCAGACTGGGTAGGTCAGTTGGTAGAGTGTTGGTCTTGCACTATCAATGTACACCTCACATTGGTTTGAATCCCATGTAAGTTTATTTGAATTTTACTAGTCTGCGTTGTGGTTTGTGGCTCAATACCATGTAATGCATATCTTTTAACAACAGTAGTCAAGTCTTCCAATGTACTTGTTAGTGAAACCCAATAGATAGCTTTATTTTCTCTTTGTTTCCTCAAATTTTTAATGCATATCTTTTACAACTTTTGTAGTAAAGTATTCTAATGACTTGCTTATGACACCCCATAGAATATATCATGTTTAGTACCTTGGACATTGTAGCTTATTTACTTAAATTGCTGATATATTTTGTGCTGTTTGTGTTTGGACTGGGTAGCTCAGTTGGTAGAGTGATGGTCTTGCACTGTCAATGTACACGTCACATAGGTTCGAATACCATGTAAGTTTGATCTTGTTTTACTAGTCTGCATTGTGGTTTGTGGCTCAATACCATGCAATGCATGTCTTTTAACAACAGTAGTCAAGTCTTCCAATGTACTTGTTAGTGAAACCCAATAGATAGCTTTATTTTCTCTGTGTTTCCTCAATTTTTTTATGCATATCTTTTACAACTTTTGTAGTAAAGTAGTCTAATGACTTGCTTATGACACCCCATAGAATATATCATGTTTAGTATCTTGGACATTATAGCTTTTTTACCTAAATCTCTGATATATTTTGGGTCATTTGTGTTCAGACTGGGTAGGTCAGTTGGTAGAGTGTTGGTCTTGCACTATCAATGTACACCTCACATTGGTTCGAATCCCATGTAAGTTTATTTGAATTTTACTAGTCTGCATTGTGGTTTGTGGCTCAATACCATGTAATGCATATCTTTTAACAACAGTAGTCAAGTCTTCCAATGTACTTGTTAGTGAAACCCAATAGATAGCTTTATTTTCTCTTTGTTTCCTCAAATTTTTAATGCATATTTTTTACAACTTTTGTAGTAAAGTATTCTAATGACTTGCTTATGACACCCCATAGAATATATCATGTTTAGTACCTTGGACATTGTAGCTTATTTACTTAAATTGCTGATATATTTTGTGCTGTTTGTGTTCAGACTGGGTAGCTCAGTTGGTAGAGTGATGGTCTTGCACTGTCAATGTACACGTCACATAGGTTCGAATCCCATGTAAGTTTGATCTTGTTTTACTAGTCTGCATTGTGGTTTGTGGCTCAATACCATGCAATGCATGTCTTTTAACAACAGTAGTCAAGTCTTCCAATGTACTTGTTAGTGAAACCCAATAGATAGCTTTATTTTCTCTTTGTTTCCTCAAATTTTTAATGCATATCTTTTACAACTTTTGTAGAAAAGTATTCTAATGACTTGCTTATGACACCCCATAGAATATATCATGTTTAGTACCTTGGACATTATAGCTTTTTTACCTAAATCTCTGATATATTTTGGGTCATTTGTGTTCAGACTGGGTAGCTCAGTTGGTAGAGTGTTGGTCTTGCACTATCAATGTACACCTCACATTTGTTCGAATCCCATGTAAGTTTATTTGAATTTTACTAGTCTGCATTGTGGTTTATGGCTCAATACCATGTAATGCATATCTTTTAACAACAGTAGTCAAGTCTTCCAATGTACTTGTTAGTGAAACCCAATAGATAGCTTTATTTTCGCTTTGTTTCCTCAAATTTTTAATGCATATCTTTTACAACTTTTGTAGTAAAGTATTCTAATGACTTGCTTATGACACCCCATAGAATATATCATGTTTAGTACCTTGGACACTGTAGCTTAATACTTAAATCTCTTATAAATTTTGTCCATTTGTGTTCAGACTGGGTAGCTTATATGGTAGAGTGTTGGTCTTGCACTATCAATGTGCACCTCACATAAGTTCAAATCTCATGTAAGTTTGTTTTTATTTTACTAGCCTGCATTGTGGTTTGTGGCTCAATATCATGTAATGCATGTCTTTTAAAAACAGTAGTCAAGTCTTCCAATGTACTTGTTAGTGAAACCCAATGGATAGCTTTATTTTCTCTTTGTTTCCTCAAATTTTTAATGCATATCTTTTACAACTTTTGTAGTAAAGTATTCTAATGACTTGCTTATGACACCCCATAGAATATATCATGTTTAGTACCTTGGACATTGTAGCTTATTTACTTAAATCTCTTATAAATTTTGTCCATTCGTGTTCATACTGGGTAGCTCATTTGGTAGAGTGTTGGTCTTGCACTATCAATGTGCACCTCATATAAGTTCGAATCCCATGTAAGTTTGTTTTTATTTTACTAGTCTGCATTGAGGTTTGTGGCTTAATATCATGTAATGCATGTCTTTTAAAAACAGTAGTCAAGTCTTCCAATGTACTTGTTAGTGAAACCCAATAGATAGCTTTATTTTCTCTTTGTTTCCTCAAATTTTTAATACATATCTTTTACAACTTTTGTAGTAAAGTATTCTAATGACTTGCTTATGACACCCCATAGAATATATCATGTTTAGTATCTTGGACATTATAGCTTTTTTACCTAAATCTCTGATATATTTTGGGTCATTTGTGTTCAGACTGGGTAGGTCAGTTGGTAGAGTGTTGGTCTTGCACTATCAATGTACACCTCACATTGGTTTGAATCCCATGTAAGTTTATTTGAATTTTACTAGTCTGCGTTGTGGTTTGTGGCTCAATACCATGTAATGCATATCTTTTAACAACAGTAGTCAAGTCTTCCAATGTACTTGTTAGTGAAACCCAATAGATAGCTTTATTTTCTCTTTGTTTCCTCAAATTTTTAATGCATATCTTTTACAACTTTTGTAGTAAAGTATTCTAATGACTTGCTTATGACACCCCATAGAATATATCATGTTTAGTACCTTGGACATTGTAGCTTATTTACTTAAATTGCTGATATATTTTGTGCTGTTTGTGTTTGGACTGGGTAGCTCAGTTGGTAGAGTGATGGTCTTGCACTGTCAATGTACACGTCACATAGGTTCGAATACCATGTAAGTTTGATCTTGTTTTACTAGTCTGCATTGTGGTTTGTGGCTCAATACCATGCAATGCATGTCTTTTAACAACAGTAGTCAAGTCTTCCAATGTACTTGTTAGTGAAACCCAATAGATAGCTTTATTTTCTCTGTGTTTCCTCAATTTTTTTATGCATATCTTTTACAACTTTTGTAGTAAAGTAGTCTAATGACTTGCTTATGACACCCCATAGAATATATCATGTTTAGTATCTTGGACATTATAGCTTTTTTACCTAAATCTCTGATATATTTTGGGTCATTTGTGTTCAGACTGGGTAGGTCAGTTGGTAGAGTGTTGGTCTTGCACTATCAATGTACACCTCACATTGGTTCGAATCCCATGTAAGTTTATTTGAATTTTACTAGTCTGCATTGTGGTTTGTGGCTCAATACCATGTAATGCATATCTTTTAACAACAGTAGTCAAGTCTTCCAATGTACTTGTTAGTGAAACCCAATAGATAGCTTTATTTTCTCTTTGTTTCCTCAAATTTTTAATGCATATTTTTTACAACTTTTGTAGTAAAGTATTCTAATGACTTGCTTATGACACCCCATAGAATATATCATGTTTAGTACCTTGGACATTGTAGCTTATTTACTTAAATTGCTGATATATTTTGTGCTGTTTGTGTTCAGACTGGGTAGCTCAGTTGGTAGAGTGATGGTCTTGCACTGTCAATGTACACGTCACATAGGTTCGAATCCCATGTAAGTTTGATCTTGTTTTACTAGTCTGCATTGTGGTTTGTGGCTCAATACCATGCAATGCATGTCTTTTAACAACAGTAGTCAAGTCTTCCAATGTACTTGTTAGTGAAACCCAATAGATAGCTTTATTTTCTCTTTGTTTCCTCAAATTTTTAATGCATATCTTTTACAACTTTTGTAGTAAAGTATTCTAATGACTTGCTTATGACACCCCATAGAATATATCATGTTTAGTACCTTGGACATTATAGCTTTTTTACCTAAATCTCTGATATATTTTGGGTCATTTGTGTTCAGACTGGGTAGCTCAGTTGGTAGAGTGTTGGTCTTGCACTATCAATGTACACCTCACATTTGTTCGAATCCCATGTAAGTTTATTTGAATTTTACTAGTCTGCATTGTGGTTTGTGGCTCAATACCATGTAATGCATATCTTTTAACAACAGTAGTCAAGTCTTCCAATGTACTTGTTAGTGAAACCCAATAGATAGCTTTATTTTATCTTTGTTTCCTCAAATTTTTAATGCATATCTTTTACAACTTTTGTAGTAAAGTATTCTAATGACTTGCTTATGACACCCCATAGAATATATCATGTTTAGTACCTTGGACATTGTAGCTTATTTACCTAAATCTCTTATAAATTTTGTCCATTTGTGTTCAGACTGGGTAGCTCATTTGGTAGAGTGTTGGTCTTGCACTATCAATGTGCACCTCACATAAGTTAGAAACCCATGTAAGTTTGTTTTTATTTTACTAGTCTGCATTGTGGTTTGTGGCTTAATATCATGTAATGCATGTCTTTTAAAAACAGTAGTCAAGTCTTCCAATGTACTTGTTAGTGAAACCCAATAGATAGCTTTATTTTCTCTTTGTTTCCTCAAATTTTTAATGCATATCTTTTACAACTTTTGTAGTAAAGTATTCTAATGACTTGCTTATGACACCCCATAGAATATATCATGTTTAGTACCTTGGACATTGTAGCTTATTTACTTAAATTGCTGATATATTTTGTGCTGTTTGTGTTTGGACTGGGTAGCTCAGTTGGTAGAGTGATGGTCTTGCACTGTCAATGTACACGTCACATAGGTTCGAATACCATGTAAGTTTGATCTTGTTTTACTAGTCTGCATTGTGGTTTGTGGCTCAATACCATGCAATGCATGTCTTTTAACAACAGTAGTCAAGTCTTCCAATGTACTTGTTAGTGAAACCCAATAGATAGCTTTATTTTCTCTGTGTTTCCTCAATTTTTTTATGCATATCTTTTACAACTTTTGTAGTAAAGTAGTCTAATGACTTGCTTATGACACCCCATAGAATATATCATGTTTAGTATCTTGGACATTATAGCTTTTTTACCTAAATCTCTGATATATTTTGGGTCATTTGTGTTCAGACTGGGTAGGTCAGTTGGTAGAGTGTTGGTCTTGCACTATCAATGTACACCTCACATTGGTTCGAATCCCATGTAAGTTTATTTGAATTTTACTAGTCTGCATTGTGGTTTGTGGCTCAATACCATGTAATGCATATCTTTTAACAACAGTAGTCAAGTCTTCCAATGTACTTGTTAGTGAAACCCAATAGATAGCTTTATTTTCTCTTTGTTTCCTCAAATTTTTAATGCATATTTTTTACAACTTTTGTAGTAAAGTATTCTAATGACTTGCTTATGACACCCCATAGAATATATCATGTTTAGTACCTTGGACATTGTAGCTTATTTACTTAAATTGCTGATATATTTTGTGCTGTTTGTGTTCAGACTGGGTAGCTCAGTTGGTAGAGTGATGGTCTTGCACTGTCAATGTACACGTCACATAGGTTCGAATCCCATGTAAGTTTGATCTTGTTTTACTAGTCTGCATTGTGGTGTGTGGCTCAATACCATGCAATGCATGTCTTTTAACAACAGTAGTCAAGTCTTCCAATGTACTTGTTAGTGAAACCCAATAGATAGCTTTATTTTCTCTTTGTTTCCTCAAATTTTTAATGCATATCTTTTACAACTTTTGTAGTAAAGTATTCTAATGACTTGCTTATGACACCCCATAGAATATATCATGTTTAGTACCTTGGACATTATAGCTTTTTTACCTAAATCTCTGATATATTTTGGGTCATTTGTGTTCAGACTGGGTAGCTCAGTTGGTAGAGTGTTGGTCTTGCACTATCAATGTACACCTCACATTTGTTCGAATCCCATGTAAGTTTATTTGAATTTTACTAGTCTGCATTGTGGTTTGTGGCTCAATACCATGTAATGCATATCTTTTAACAACAGTAGTCAAGTCTTCCAATGTACTTGTTAGTGAAACCCAATAGATAGCTTTATTTTATCTTTGTTTCCTCAAATTTTTAATGCATATCTTTTACAACTTTTGTAGTAAAGTATTCTAATGACTTGCTTATGACACCCCATAGAATATATCATGTTTAGTACCTTGGACATTGTAGCTTATTTACCTAAATCTCTTATAAATTTTGTCCATTTGTGTTCAGACTGGGTAGCTCATTTGGTAGAGTGTTGGTCTTGCACTATCAATGTGCACCTCACATAAGTTAGAAACCCATGTAAGTTTGTTTTTATTTTACTAGTCTGCATTGTGGTTTGTGGCTTAATATCATGTAATGCATGTCTTTTAAAAACAGTAGTCAAGTCTTCCAATGTACTTGTTAGTGAAACCCAATAGATAGCTTTATTTTCTCTTTGTTTCCTCAAATTTTTAATGCATATCTTTTACAACTTTTGTAGTAAAGTATTCTAATGACTTGCTTATGACACCCCATAGAATATATCATGTTTAGTACCTTGGACATTGTAGCTTATTTACTTAAATTGCTGATATATTTTGTGCTGTTTGTGTTCAGACTGGGTAGCTCAGTTGGTAGAGTGATGGTCTTGCACTGTCAATGTACACGTCACATAGGTTCGAATTCCATGTAAGTTTGATCCTGTTTTACTAGTCTGCATTGTGGTTTGTGGCTCAATACCATGCAATGCATGTCTTTTAACAACAGTAGTCAAGTCTTCCAATGTACTTGTTAGTGAAACCCAATAGATAGCTTTATTTTCTCTGTGTTTCCTCAATTTTTTTATGCATATCTTTTACAACTTTTGTAGTAAAGTAGTCTAATGACTTGCTTATGACACCCCATAGAATATATCATGTTTAGTACCTTGGACATTATAGCTTTTTTACCTAAATCTCTGATATATTTTGGGTCATTTGTGTTCAGACTGGGTAGGTCAGTTGGTAGAGTGTTGGTCTTGCACTATCAATGTACACCTCACATTGGTTCGAATCCCATGTAAGTTTATTTGAATTTTACTAGTCTGCATTGTGGTTTGTGGCTCAATACCATGTAATGCATATCTTTTAACAACAGTAGTCAAGTCTTCCAATGTACTTGTTAGTGAAACCCAATAGATAGCTTTATTTTCTCTTTGTTTCCTCAAATTTTTAATGCATATCTTTTACAACTTTTGTAGTAAAGTATTCTAATGACTTGCTTATGACACCCCATAGAATATATCATGTTTAGTACCTTGGACATTATAGCTTATTTACTTAAATCTCTTATAAATTTGGTCCATTTGTGTTCAGACTGGGTAGCTCATTTGGTAGAGTGTTGGTCTTGCACTATCAATGTGCACCTCACATAAGTTACAATCCCATGTAAGTTTGTTTTTATTTTACTAGTCTGCATTGTCGTTTGTGGCTCAATATAATGTAATGCATGTCTTTTAAAAACAGTAGTCAAGTCTTCCAGTGTACTTGTTAGTGAAACCAAATAGATAGCTTTATTTTCTCTTTGTTTCCTCAAATTTTTAATGCATATCTTTTACAACTTTTGTAGTAAAGTATTCTAATGACTTGCTTATGACACCCCATAGAATATATCATGTTTAGTACCTTGGACATTGTAGCTTATTTACTTAAATTGCTGATATATTTTGTGCTGTTTGTGTTCGGACTGGGTAGCTCAGTTGGTAGAGTGATGGTCTTGCACTGTCAATGTACACGTCACATAGGTTCGAATCCCATGTAAGTTTGTTTTTGTTTTACTAGTCTGCATTGTGGTTTGTGGCTCAATACCATGTAATTCATGTCTTTTAACAACAGTAGTCAAGTCTTCCAATGTACTTGTTAGTGAAACCCAATAGATAGCTTTATTTTATCTTTGTTTCCTCAAATTTTTTATGCATATCTTTTACAACTTTTGTAGTAAAGTAGTCTAATGACTTGCTTATGACACCCCATAGAATATATCATGTTTAGTACCTTGGACATTATAGCTTATTTACCTAAATCTCTGATATATTTTGGGTCATTTGTGTTCTGACTGGGTTGCTCAGTTGGTAGAGTGTTGGTCTTGCACTAGCAATGTACACCTCACATTGGTTCGAATCCCATGTAAGTTTATTTGAATTTTACTAGTCTGCATTGTGGTTTGTGGCTCAATACCATGTAATGCATATCTTTTAACAACAGTAGTCAAGTCTTCCAATGTACTTGTTAGTGAAACCCAATAGATAGCTTTATTTTCTCTTTGTTTCCTCAAATTTTTAATGCATATCTTTTACAACTTTTGTAGTAAAGTATTCTAATGACTTGCTTATGACACCCCATAGAATATATCATGTTTAGTACCTTGGACATTGTAGCTTATTTACTTAAATCTCTTATAAATTTTGTCCATTTGTGTTCAGACTGGGTAGCTCATTTGGTAGAGTGTTGGTCTTGCACTATCAATGTGCACCTCACATAAGTTAGAAACCCATGTAAGTTTGTTTTTATTTTACTAGTCTGCATTGTGGTTTGTGGCTTAATATCATGTAATGCATGTCTTTTAAAAACAGTAGTCAAGTCTTCCAATGTACTTGTTAGTGAAACCCAATAGATAGCTTTATCTTCTCTTTGTTTCCTCAAATTTTTAATGCATATCTTTTACAACTTTTGTAGTAAAGTATTCTAATGACTTGCTTATGACACCCCATAGAATATATCATGTTTAGTACCTTGGACATTGTAGCTTATTTACTTAAATTGCTGATATATTTTGTGCTGTTTGTGTTCAGACTGGGTAGCTCAGTTGGTAGAGTGATGGTCTTGCACTGTCAATGTACACGTCACATAGGTTCGAATCCCATGTAAGTTTGATCTTGTTTTACTAGTCTGCATTGTGGTTTGTGGCTCAATACCATGCAATGCATGTCTTTTAACAACAATAGTCAAGTCTTCCAATGTACTTGTTAGTGAAACCCAATAGATAGCTTTATTTTCTCTTTGTTTCCTCAAATTTTTTATGCATATCTTTTACAACTTTTGTAGTAAAGTATTCTAATGACTTGCTTATGACACCCCATAGAATATATCATGTTTAGTACCTTGGACATTGTAGCTTATTTACTTAAATCTCTTATAAATTTTAGCCATTTGTATTCAGAGTGGGTAGCTCATTTGGTAGAGTGTTGGTCTTGCACTATCAATGTGCACCTCACATAAGTTCGAATCCCATGTAAGTTTGTTTTTATTTTACTAGTCTGCATTGTGCTTTGTGGCTTAATATCATGTAATGCATGTCTTTTAAAAACAGTAGTCAAGTCTTCCAATGTACTTGTTAGTGAAACCCAAAATATAGCTTTATTTTCTCTTTGTTTCCTCAAATTTTTAATGCATATCTTTTACAACTTTTGTAGTAAAGTATTCTAATGACTTGCTTATGACACCCCATAGAATATATCATGTTTAGTTCCTTGGACATTGTAGCTTATTTACTTAAATTGCTGATATATTTTATGCTGTTTGTGTTTGGACTGGGTAGCTCAGTTGGTAGAGTGATGGTCTTGCACTGTCAATGTACACGTCACATAGGTTCGAATACCATGTAAGTTTGATCTTGTTTTACTAGTCTGCATTGTGGTTTGTGGCTCAATACCATGCAATGCATGTCTTTTAACAACAGTAGTCAAGTCTTCCAATGTACTTGTTAGTGAAACCCAATAGATAGCTTTATTTTCTCTGTGTTTCCTCAATTTTTTTATGCATATCTTTTACAACTTTTGTAGTAAAGTAGTCTAATGACTTGCTTATGACACCCCATAGAATATATCATGTTTAGTATCTTGGACATTATAGCTTTTTTACCTAAATCTCTGATATATTTTGGGTCATTTGTGTTCAGACTGGGTAGGTCAGTTGGTAGAGTGTTGGTCTTGCACTATCAATGTACACCTCACATTGGTTCGAATCCCATGTAAGTTTATTTGAATTTTACTAGTCTGCATTGTGGTTTGTGGCTCAATACCATGTAATGCATATCTTTTAACAACAGTAGTCAAGTCTTCCAATGTACTTGTTAGTGAAACCCAATAGATAGCTTTATTTTCTCTTTGTTTCCTCAAATTTTTAATGCATATCTTTTACAACTTTTGTAGTAAAGTATTCTAATGACTTGCTTATGACACCCCATAGAATATATCATGTTTAGTACCTTGGACATTGTAGCTTATTTACTTAAATCTCTTATAAATTTTGTCCAATCGTGTTCAGACTGGGTAGCTCATTTGGTAGAGTGTTGGTCTTGCACTATCAATGTGCACCTCATATAAGTTCGAATCCCATGTAAGTTTGTTTTTATTTTACTAGTCTGCATTGTGCTTTGTGGCTTAATATCATGTAATGCATGTCTTTTAAAAACAGTAGTCAAGTCTTCCAATGTACTTGTTAGTGAAACCCAAAAGATAGCTTTATTTTCTCTTTGTTTCCTCAAATTTTTAATGCATATCTTTTACAACTTTTGTAGTAAAGTATTCTAATGACTTGCTTATGACACCCCATAGAATATATCATGTTTAGTACCTTGGACATTGTAGCTTATTTACTTAAATTGCTGATATATTTTGTGCTGTTTGTGTTCGGACTGGGTAGCTCAGTTGGTAGAGTGATGGTCTTGCACTGTCAATGTACACGTCACATAGGTTCGAATCCCATGTAAGTTTGATCTTGTTTTACTAGTCTGCATTGTGGTTTGTGACTCAATACCATGCAATGCATGTCTTTTAACAACAGTAGTCAAGTCTTCCAATGTACTTGTTAGTGAAACCCAATAGATAGCTTTATTTTCTCTGTGTTTCCTCAATTGTTTTATGCATATCTTTTACAACTTTTGTAGTAAAGTAGTCTAATGACTTGCTTATGACACCCCATAGAATATATCATGTTTAGTATCTTGGACATTATAGCTTTTTTACCTAAATCTCTGATATATTTTGGGTCATTTGTGTTCAGACTGGGTAGGTCAGTTGGTAGAGTGTTGGTCTTGCACTATCAATGTACACTTCACATTGGTTCGAATCCCATGTAAGTTTATTTGAATTTTACTAGTCTGCGTTGTGGTTTGTGGCTCAATACCATGTAATGCATATCTTTTAACAACAGTAGTCAAGTCTTCCAATGTACTTGTTAGTGAAACCCAATAGATAGCTTTATTTTCTCTTTGTTTCCTCAAATTTTTAATGCATATCTTTTACAACTTTTGTAGTAAAGTATTCTAATGACTTGCTTATGACACCCCATAGAATATATCATGTTTAGTACCTTGGACATTGTAGCTTATTTACTTAAATTGCTGATATATTTTGTGCTGTTTGTGTTCAGACTGGGTCGCTCAGTTGGTAGAGTGATGGTCTTGCACTGTCAATGTACACGTCACATAGGTTCGAATCCCATGTAAGTTTGATCTTGTTTTACTAGTCTGCATTGTGGTTTGTGGCTCAATACCATGCAATGCATGTCTTTTAACAACAGTAGTCAAGTCTTCCAATGTACTTGTTAGTGAAACCCAATAGATAGCTTTATTTTCTCTTTGTTTCCTCAAATTTTTAATGCATATCTTTTACAACTTTTGTAGTAAAGTATTCTAATGACTTGCTTATGACACCCCATAGAATATATCATGTTTAGTACCTTGGACATTATAGCTTTTTTACCTAAATCTCTGATATATTTTGGGTCATTTGTGTTCAGACTGGGTAGCTCAGTTGGTAGAGTGTTGGTCTTGCACTATCAATGTACACCTCACATTTGTTCGAATCCCATGTAAGTTTATTTGAATTTTACTAGTCTGCATTGTGGTTTGTGGCTCAATACCATGTAATGCATATCTTTTAACAACAGTAGTCAAGTCTTCCAATGTACTTGTTAGTGAAACCCAATAGATAGCTTTATTTTCGCTTTGTTTCCTCAAATTTTTAATGCATATCTTTTACAACTTTTGTAGTAAAGTATTCTAATGACTTGCTTATGACACCCCATAGAATATATCATGTTTAGTACCTTGGACATTGTAGCTTAATACTTAAATCTCTTATAAATTTTGTCCATTTGTGTTCAGACTGGGTAGCTTATATGGTAGAGTGTTGGTCTTGCACTATCAATGTGCACCTCACATAAGTTCAAATCTCATGTAAGTTTGTTTTTATTTTACTAGTCTGCATTGTGGTTTGTGGCTCAATATCATGTAATGCATGTCTTTTAAAAACAGTAGTCAAGTCTTCCAATGTACTTGTTAGTGAAACCCAATGGATAGCTTTATTTTCTCTTTGTTTCCTCAAATTTTTAATGCATATCTTTTACAAATTTTGTAGTAAAGTATTCTAATGACTTGCTTATGACACCCCATAGAATATATCATGTTTAGTACCTTGGACATTGTAGCTTATTTACTTAAATCTCTTATAAATTTTGTCCATTCGTGTTCAGACTGGGTATCTCATTTGGTAGAGTGTTGGTCTTGCACTATCAATGTGCACCTCATATAAGTTCGAATCCCATGTAAGTTTGTTTTTATTTTACTAGTCTGCATTGAGGTTTGTGGCTTAATATCATGTAATGCATGTCTTTTAAAAACAGTAGTCAAGTCTTCCAATGTACTTGTTAGTGAAACCCAATGGATAGCTTTATTTTCTCTTTGTTTCCTCAAATTTTTAATGCATATCTTTTACAACTTTTGTAGTAAAGTATTCTAATGACTTGCTTATGACACCCCATAGAATATATCATGTTTAGTACCTTGGACATTGTAGCTTATTTACTTAAATCTCTTATAAATTTTGTCCAATCGTGTTCAGACTGGGTAGCTCATTTGGTAGAGTGTTGGTCTTGCACTATCAATGTGCACCTCATATAAGTTCGAATCCCATGTAAGTTTGTTTTTATTTTACTAGTCTGCATTGTGCTTTGTGGCTTAATATCATGTAATGCATGTCTTTTAAAAACAGTAGTCAAGTCTTCCAATGTACTTGTTAGTGAAACCCAAAAGATAGCTTTATTTTCTCTTTGTTTCCTCAAATTTTTAATGCATATCTTTTACAACTTTTGTAGTAAAGTATTCTAATGACTTGCTTATGACACCCCATAGAATATATCATGTTTAGTACCTTGGACATTGTAGCTTATTTACTTAAATTGCTGATATATTTTGTGCTGTTTGTGTTCGGACTGGGTAGCTCAGTTGGTAGAGTGATGGTCTTGCACTGTCAATGTACACGTCACATAGGTTCGAATCCCATGTAAGTTTGATCTTGTTTTACTAGTCTGCATTGTGGTTTGTGACTCAATACCATGCAATGCATGTCTTTTAACAACAGTAGTCAAGTCTTCCAATGTACTTGTTAGTGAAACCCAATAGATAGCTTTATTTTCTCTGTGTTTCCTCAATTGTTTTATGCATATCTTTTACAACTTTTGTAGTAAAGTAGTCTAATGACTTGCTTATGACACCCCATAGAATATATCATGTTTAGTATCTTGGACATTATAGCTTTTTTACCTAAATCTCTGATATATTTTGGGTCATTTGTGTTCAGACTGGGTAGGTCAGTTGGTAGAGTGTTGGTCTTGCACTATCAATGTACACTTCACATTGGTTCGAATCCCATGTAAGTTTATTTGAATTTTACTAGTCTGCGTTGTGGTTTGTGGCTCAATACCATGTAATGCATATCTTTTAACAACAGTAGTCAAGTCTTCCAATGTACTTGTTAGTGAAACCCAATAGATAGCTTTATTTTCTCTTTGTTTCCTCAAATTTTTAATGCATATCTTTTACAACTTTTGTAGTAAAGTATTCTAATGACTTGCTTATGACACCCCATAGAATATATCATGTTTAGTACCTTGGACATTGTAGCTTATTTACTTAAATTGCTGATATATTTTGTGCTGTTTGTGTTCAGACTGGGTCGCTCAGTTGGTAGAGTGATGGTCTTGCACTGTCAATGTACACGTCACATAGGTTCGAATCCCATGTAAGTTTGATCTTGTTTTACTAGTCTGCATTGTGGTTTGTGGCTCAATACCATGCAATGCATGTCTTTTAACAACAGTAGTCAAGTCTTCCAATGTACTTGTTAGTGAAACCCAATAGATAGCTTTATTTTCTCTTTGTTTCCTCAAATTTTTAATGCATATCTTTTACAACTTTTGTAGTAAAGTATTCTAATGACTTGCTTATGACACCCCATAGAATATATCATGTTTAGTACCTTGGACATTATAGCTTTTTTACCTAAATCTCTGATATATTTTGGGTCATTTGTGTTCAGACTGGGTAGCTCAGTTGGTAGAGTGTTGGTCTTGCACTATCAATGTACACCTCACATTTGTTCGAATCCCATGTAAGTTTATTTGAATTTTACTAGTCTGCATTGTGGTTTGTGGCTCAATACCATGTAATGCATATCTTTTAACAACAGTAGTCAAGTCTTCCAATGTACTTGTTAGTGAAACCCAATAGATAGCTTTATTTTCGCTTTGTTTCCTCAAATTTTTAATGCATATCTTTTACAACTTTTGTAGTAAAGTATTCTAATGACTTGCTTATGACACCCCATAGAATATATCATGTTTAGTACCTTGGACATTGTAGCTTAATACTTAAATCTCTTATAAATTTTGTCCATTTGTGTTCAGACTGGGTAGCTTATATGGTAGAGTGTTGGTCTTGCACTATCAATGTGCACCTCACATAAGTTCAAATCTCATGTAAGTTTGTTTTTATTTTACTAGTCTGCATTGTGGTTTGTGGCTCAATATCATGTAATGCATGTCTTTTAAAAACAGTAGTCAAGTCTTCCAATGTACTTGTTAGTGAAACCCAATGGATAGCTTTATTTTCTCTTTGTTTCCTCAAATTTTTAATGCATATCTTTTACAAATTTTGTAGTAAAGTATTCTAATGACTTGCTTATGACACCCCATAGAATATATCATGTTTAGTACCTTGGACATTGTAGCTTATTTACTTAAATCTCTTATAAATTTTGTCCATTCGTGTTCAGACTGGGTATCTCATTTGGTAGAGTGTTGGTCTTGCACTATCAATGTGCACCTCATATAAGTTCGAATCCCATGTAAGTTTGTTTTTATTTTACTAGTCTGCATTGAGGTTTGTGGCTTAATATCATGTAATGCATGTCTTTTAAAAACAGTAGTCAAGTCTTCCAATGTACTTGTTAGTGAAACCCAATGGATAGCTTTATTTTCTCTTTGTTTCCTCAAATTTTTAATGCATATCTTTTACAACTTTTGTAGTAAAGTATTCTAATGACTTGCTTATGACACCCCATAGAATATATCATGTTTAGTACCTTGGACATTGTAGCTTATTTACTTAAATCTCTTATAAATTTTGTCCAATCGTGTTCAGACTGGGTAGCTCATTTGGTAGAGTGTTGGTCTTGCACTATCAATGTGCACCTCATATAAGTTCGAATCCCATGTAAGTTTGTTTTTATTTTACTAGTCTGCATTGTGCTTTGTGGCTTAATATCATGTAATGCATGTCTTTTAAAAACAGTAGTCAAGTCTTCCAATGTACTTGTTAGTGAAACCCAAAAGATAGCTTTATTTTCTCTTTGTTTCCTCAAATTTTTAATGCATATCTTTTACAACTTTTGTAGTAAAGTATTCTAATGACTTGCTTATGACACCCCATAGAATATATCATGTTTAGTACCTTGGACATTGTAGCTTATTTACTTAAATTGCTGATATATTTTGTGCTGTTTGTGTTCGGACTGGGTAGCTCAGTTGGTAGAGTGATGGTCTTGCACTGTCAATGTACACGTCACATAGGTTCGAATCCCATGTAAGTTTGATCTTGTTTTACTAGTCTGCATTGTGGTTTGTGACTCAATACCATGCAATGCATGTCTTTTAACAACAGTAGTCAAGTCTTCCAATGTACTTGTTAGTGAAACCCAATAGATAGCTTTATTTTCTCTGTGTTTCCTCAATTGTTTTATGCATATCTTTTACAACTTTTGTAGTAAAGTAGTCTAATGACTTGCTTATGACACCCCATAGAATATATCATGTTTAGTATCTTGGACATTATAGCTTTTTTACCTAAATCTCTGATATATTTTGGGTCATTTGTGTTCAGACTGGGTAGGTCAGTTGGTAGAGTGTTGGTCTTGCACTATCAATGTACACTTCACATTGGTTCGAATCCCATGTAAGTTTATTTGAATTTTACTAGTCTGCGTTGTGGTTTGTGGCTCAATACCATGTAATGCATATCTTTTAACAACAGTAGTCAAGTCTTCCAATGTACTTGTTAGTGAAACCCAATAGATAGCTTTATTTTCTCTTTGTTTCCTCAAATTTTTAATGCATATCTTTTACAACTTTTGTAGTAAAGTATTCTAATGACTTGCTTATGACACCCCATAGAATATATCATGTTTAGTACCTTGGACATTGTAGCTTATTTACTTAAATTGCTGATATATTTTGTGCTGTTTGTGTTCAGACTGGGTCGCTCAGTTGGTAGAGTGATGGTCTTGCACTGTCAATGTACACGTCACATAGGTTCGAATCCCATGTAAGTTTGATCTTGTTTTACTAGTCTGCATTGTGGTTTGTGGCTCAATACCATGCAATGCATGTCTTTTAACAACAGTAGTCAAGTCTTCCAATGTACTTGTTAGTGAAACCCAATAGATAGCTTTATTTTCTCTTTGTTTCCTCAAATTTTTAATGCATATCTTTTACAACTTTTGTAGTAAAGTATTCTAATGACTTGCTTATGACACCCCATAGAATATATCATGTTTAGTACCTTGGACATTATAGCTTTTTTACCTAAATCTCTGATATATTTTGGGTCATTTGTGTTCAGACTGGGTAGCTCAGTTGGTAGAGTGTTGGTCTTGCACTATCAATGTACACCTCACATTTGTTCGAATCCCATGTAAGTTTATTTGAATTTTACTAGTCTGCATTGTGGTTTGTGGCTCAATACCATGTAATGCATATCTTTTAACAACAGTAGTCAAGTCTTCCAATGTACTTGTTAGTGAAACCCAATAGATAGCTTTATTTTCGCTTTGTTTCCTCAAATTTTTAATGCATATCTTTTACAACTTTTGTAGTAAAGTATTCTAATGACTTGCTTATGACACCCCATAGAATATATCATGTTTAGTACCTTGGACATTGTAGCTTAATACTTAAATCTCTTATAAATTTTGTCCATTTGTGTTCAGACTGGGTAGCTTATATGGTAGAGTGTTGGTCTTGCACTATCAATGTGCACCTCACATAAGTTCAAATCTCATGTAAGTTTGTTTTTATTTTACTAGTCTGCATTGTGGTTTGTGGCTCAATATCATGTAATGCATGTCTTTTAAAAACAGTAGTCAAGTCTTCCAATGTACTTGTTAGTGAAACCCAATGGATAGCTTTATTTTCTCTTTGTTTCCTCAAATTTTTAATGCATATCTTTTACAAATTTTGTAGTAAAGTATTCTAATGACTTGCTTATGACACCCCATAGAATATATCATGTTTAGTACCTTGGACATTGTAGCTTATTTACTTAAATCTCTTATAAATTTTGTCCATTCGTGTTCAGACTGGGTATCTCATTTGGTAGAGTGTTGGTCTTGCACTATCAATGTGCACCTCATATAAGTTCGAATCCCATGTAAGTTTGTTTTTATTTTACTAGTCTGCATTGAGGTTTGTGGCTTAATATCATGTAATGCATGTCTTTTAAAAACAGTAGTCAAGTCTTCCAATGTACTTGTTAGTGAAACCCAATGGATAGCTTTATTTTCTCTTTGTTTCCTCAAATTTTTAATGCATATCTTTTACAACTTTTGTAGTAAAGTATTCTAATGACTTGCTTATGACACCCCATAGAATATATCATGTTTAGTACCTTGGACATTGTAGCTTATTTACTTAAATTGCTGATATATTTTGTGCTGTTTGTGTTCGGACTGGGTAGCTCAGTTGGTAGAGTGATGGTCTTGCACTGTCAATGTACACGTCACATAGGTTCGAATACCATGTAAGTTTGATCTTGTTTTACTAGTCTGCATTGTGGTTTGTGGCTCAATACCATGCAATGCATGTCTTTTAACAACAGTAGTCAAGTCTTCCAATGTACTTGTTAGTGAAACCCAATAGATAGCTTTATTTTCTCTGTGTTTCCTCAATTTTTTTATGCATATCTTTTACAAATTTTGTAGTAAAGTAGTCTAATGACTTGCTTATGACACCCCATAGAATATATCATGTTTAGTATCTTGGACATTATAGCTTTTTTACCTAAATCTCTGATATATTTTGGGTCATTTGTGTTCAGACTGGGTAGGTCAGTTGGTAGAGTGTTGGTCTTGCACTATCAATGTACACCTCACATTGGTTCGAATCCCATGTAAGTTTATTTGAATTTTACTAGTCTGCATTGTGGTTTGTGGCTCAATACCATGTAATGCATATCTTTTAACAACAGTAGTCAAGTCTTCCAATGTACTTGTTAGTGAAACCCAATAGATAGCTTTATTTTCGCTTTGTTTCCTCAAATTTTTAATGCATATCTTTTACAACTTTTGTAGTAAAGTATTCTAATGACTTGCTTATGACACCCCATAGAATATATCATGTTTAGTACCTTGGACATTGTAGCTTAATACTTAAATCTCTTATAAATTTTGTCCATTCGTGTTCAGACTGGGTATCTCATTTGGTAGAGTGTTGGTCTTGCACTATCAATGTACACCTCACATTTGTTCGAATCCCATGTAAGTTTATTTGAATTTTACTAGTCTGCATTGTGGTTTGTGGCTCAATACCATGTAATGCATATCTTTTAACAACAGTAGTCAAGTCTTCCAATGTACTTGTTAGTGAAACCCAATAGATAGCTTTATTTTCGCTTTGTTTCCTCAAATTTTTAATGCATATCTTTTACAACTTTTGTAGTAAAGTATTCTAATGACTTGCTTATGACACCCCATAGAATATATCATGTTTAGTACCTTGGACATTGTAGCTTAATACTTAAATCTCTTATAAATTTTGTCCATTAGTGTTCAGACTGGGTAGCTTATATGGTAGAGTGTTGGTCTTGCACTATCAATGTGCACCTCATATAAGTTCAAATCTCATGTAAGTTTGTTTTTATTTTACTAGTCTGCATTGTGGTTTGTGGCTCAATATCATGTAATGCATGTCTTTTAAAAACAGTAGTCAAGTCTTCCAATGTACTTGTTAGTGAAACCCAATGGATAGCTTTATTTTCTCTTTGTTTCCTCAAATTTTTAATGCATATCTTTTACAACTTTTGTAGTAAAGTATTCTAATGACTTGCTTATGACACCCCATAGAATATATCATGTTTAGTACCTTGGACATTGTAGCTTATTTACTTAAATCTCTTATAAATTTTGTCCATTCGTGTTCAGACTGGGTAGCTCATTTGGTAGAGTGTTGGTCTTGCACTATCAATGTGCACCTCATATAAGTTCGAATCCCATGTAAGTTTGTTTTTATTTTACTAGTCTGCATTGAGGTTTGTTGCTTAATATCATGTAATGCATGTCTTTTAAAAACAGTAGTCAAGTCTTCCAATGTACTTGTTAGTGAAACCCAATAGATAGCTTTATTTTCTCTTTGTTTCCTCAAATTTTTAATGCATATCTTTTACAACTTTTGTAGAAAAGTATTCTAATGACTTGCTTATGACACCCCATAGAATATATCATGTTTAGTACCTTGGACATTATAGCTTTTTTACCTAAATCTCTGATATATTTTGGGTCATTTGTGTTCAGACTGGGTAGCTCAGTTGGTAGAGTGTTGGTCTTGCACTATCAATGTACACCTCACATTTGTTCGAATCCCATGTAAGTTTATTTGAATTTTACTAGTCTGCATTGTGGTTTATGGCTCAATACCATGTAATGCATATCTTTTAACAACAGTAGTCAAGTCTTCCAATGTACTTGTTAGTGAAACCCAATAGATAGCTTTATTTTCGCTTTGTTTCCTCAAATTTTTAATGCATATCTTTTACAACTTTTGTAGTAAAGTATTCTAATGACTTGCTTATGACACCCCATAGAATATATCATGTTTAGTACCTTGGACACTGTAGCTTAATACTTAAATCTCTTATAAATTTTGTCCATTTGTGTTCAGACTGGGTAGCTTATATGGTAGAGTGTTGGTCTTGCACTATCAATGTGCACCTCACATAAGTTCAAATCTCATGTAAGTTTGTTTTTATTTTACTAGCCTGCATTGTGGTTTGTGGCTCAATATCATGTAATGCATGTCTTTTAAAAACAGTAGTCAAGTCTTCCAATGTACTTGTTAGTGAAACCCAATGGATAGCTTTATTTTCTCTTTGTTTCCTCAAATTTTTAATGCATATCTTTTACAACTTTTGTAGTAAAGTATTCTAATGACTTGCTTATGACACCCCATAGAATATATCATGTTTAGTACCTTGGACATTGTAGCTTATTTACTTAAATCTCTTATAAATTTTGTCCATTCGTGTTCATACTGGGTAGCTCATTTGGTAGAGTGTTGGTCTTGCACTATCAATGTGCACCTCATATAAGTTCGAATCCCATGTAAGTTTGTTTTTATTTTACTAGTCTGCATTGAGGTTTGTGGCTTAATATCATGTAATGCATGTCTTTTAAAAACAGTAGTCAAGTCTTCCAATGTACTTGTTAGTGAAACCCAATAGATAGCTTTATTTTCTCTTTGTTTCCTCAAATTTTTAATACATATCTTTTACAACTTTTGTAGTAAAGTATTCTAATGACTTGCTTATGACACCCCATAGAATATATCATGTTTAGTATCTTGGACATTATAGCTTTTTTACCTAAATCTCTGATATATTTTGGGTCATTTGTGTTCAGACTGGGTAGGTCAGTTGGTAGAGTGTTGGTCTTGCACTATCAATGTACACCTCACATTGGTTTGAATCCCATGTAAGTTTATTTGAATTTTACTAGTCTGCGTTGTGGTTTGTGGCTCAATACCATGTAATGCATATCTTTTAACAACAGTAGTCAAGTCTTCCAATGTACTTGTTAGTGAAACCCAATAGATAGCTTTATTTTCTCTTTGTTTCCTCAAATTTTTAATGCATATCTTTTACAACTTTTGTAGTAAAGTATTCTAATGACTTGCTTATGACACCCCATAGAATATATCATGTTTAGTACCTTGGACATTGTAGCTTATTTACTTAAATTGCTGATATATTTTGCGCTGTTTGTGTTTGGACTGGGTAGCTCAGTTGGTAGAGTGATGGTCTTGCACTGTCAATGTACACGTCACATAGGTTCGAATACCATGTAAGTTTGATCTTGTTTTACTAGTCTGCATTGTGGTTTGTGGCTCAATACCATGCAATGCATGTCTTTTAACAACAGTAGTCAAGTCTTCCAATGTACTTGTTAGTGAAACCCAATAGATAGCTTTATTTTCTCTGTGTTTCCTCAATTTTTTTATGCATATCTTTTACAACTTTTGTAGTAAAGTAGTCTAATGACTTGCTTATGACACCCCATAGAATATATCATGTTTAGTATCTTGGACATTATAGCTTTTTTACCTAAATCTCTGATATATTTTGGGTCATTTGTGTTCAGACTGGGTAGGTCAGTTGGTAGAGTGTTGGTCTTGCACTATCAATGTACACCTCACATTGGTTCGAATCCCATGTAAGTTTATTTGAATTTTACTAGTCTGCATTGTGGTTTGTGGCTCAATACCATGTAATGCATATCTTTTAACAACAGTAGTCAAGTCTTCCAATGTACTTGTTAGTGAAACCCAATAGATAGCTTTATTTTCTCTTTGTTTCCTCAAATTTTTAATGCATATTTTTTACAACTTTTGTAGTAAAGTATTCTAATGACTTGCTTATGACACCCCATAGAATATATCATGTTTAGTACCTTGGACATTGTAGCTTATTTACTTAAATTGCTGATATATTTTGTGCTGTTTGTGTTCAGACTGGGTAGCTCAGTTGGTAGAGTGATGGTCTTGCACTGTCAATGTACACGTCACATAGGTTCGAATCCCATGTAAGTTTGATCTTGTTTTACTAGTCTGCATTGTGGTTTGTGGCTCAATACCATGCAATGCATGTCTTTTAACAACAGTAGTCAAGTCTTCCAATGTACTTGTTAGTGAAACCCAATAGATAGCTTTATTTTCTCTTTGTTTCCTCAAATTTTTAATGCATATCTTTTACAACTTTTGTAGTAAAGTATTCTAATGACTTGCTTATGACACCCCATAGAATATATCATGTTTAGTACCTTGGACATTATAGCTTTTTTACCTAAATCTCTGATATATTTTGGGTCATTTGTGTTCAGACTGGGTAGCTCAGTTGGTAGAGTGTTGGTCTTGCACTATCAATGTACACCTCACATTTGTTCGAATCCCATGTAAGTTTATTTGAATTTTACTAGTCTGCATTGTGGTTTGTGGCTCAATACCATGTAATGCATATCTTTTAACAACAGTAGTCAAGTCTTCCAATGTACTTGTTAGTGAAACCCAATAGATAGCTTTATTTTCGCTTTGTTTCCTCAAATTTTTAATGCATATCTTTTACAACTTTTGTAGTAAAGTATTCTAATGACTTGCTTATGACACCCCATAGAATATATCATGTTTAGTACCTTGGACATTGTAGCTTAATACTTAAATCTCTTATAAATTTTGTCCATGTGTGTTCAGACTGGGTAGCTTATATGGTAGAGTGTTGGTCTTGCACTATCAATGTGCACCTCACATAAGTTCAAATCTCATGTAAGTTTGTTTTTATTTTACTAGCCTGCATTGTGGTTTGTGGCTCAATATCATGTAATGCATGTCTTTTAAAAACAGTAGTCAAGTCTTCCAATGTACTTGTTAGTGAAACCCAATGGATAGCTTTATTTTCTCTTTGTTTCCTCAAATTTTTAATGCATATCTTTTACAACTTTTGTAGTAAAGTATTCTAATGACTTGCTTATGACACCCCATAGAATATATTATGTTTAGTACCTTGGACATTGTAGCTTATTTACTTAAATCTCTTATAAATTTTGTCCATTCGTGTTCAGACTGGGTAGCTCATTTGGTAGAGTGTTGGTCTTGCACTATCAATGTGCACCTCATATAAGTTCAAATCCCATGTAAGTTTGTTTTTATTTTACTAGTCTGCATTGAGGTTTGTGGCTTAATATCATGTAATGCATGTCTTTTAAAAACAGTAGTCAAGTCTTCCAATGTACTTGTTAGTGAAACCCAATAGATAGCTTTATTTTCTCTTTGTTTCCTCAAATTTTTAATGCATATCTTTTACAACTTTTGTAGTAAAGTATTCTAATGACTTGCTTATGACACCCAATAGAATATATCATGTTTAGTACCTTGGACATTGTAGCTTATTTACTTAAATTGCTGATATATTTTGTGCTGTTTGTGTTCGGACTGGGTAGCTCAGTTGGTAGAGTGATGGTCTTGCACTGTCAATGTACACGTCACATAGGTTCGAATACCATGTAAGTTTGATCTTGTTTTACTAGTCTGCATTGTGGTTTGTGGCTCAATACCATGCAATGCATGTCTTTTAACAACAGTAGTCAAGTCTTCCAATGTACTTGTTAGTGAAACCCAATAGATAGCTTTATTTTCTCTGTGTTTCCTCAATTTTTTTATGCATATCTTTTACAACTTTTGTAGTAAAGTAGTCTAATGACTTGCTTATGACACCCCATAGAATATATCATGTTTAGTACCTTGGACATTATAGCTTTTTTACCTAAATCTCTGATATATTTTGGGTCATTTGTGTTCAGACTGGGTAGCTCAGTTGGTAGAGTGTTGGTCTTGCACTATCAATGTACACCTCACATTGGTTCGAATCCCATGTAAGTTTATTTGAATTTTACTAGTCTGCATTGTGGTTTGTGGCTCAATACCATGTAATGCATATCTTTTAACAACAGTAGTCAAGTCTTCCAATGTACTTGTTAGTGAAACCCAATAGATAGCTTTATTTTCTCTTTGTTTCCTCAAATTTTTAATGCATATCTTTTAAAACTTTTGTAGTAAAGTATTCTAATGACTTGCTTATGACACCCCATAGAATATATCATGTTTAGTACCTTGGACATTGTAGCTTATTTACTTAAATCTCTTATAAATTTGGTCCATTTGTGTTCAGACTGGGTAGCTCATTTGGTAGAGTGTTGGTCTTGCACTATCAATGTGCACCTCACATAAGTTCAAATCCCATGTAAGTTTGTTTTTATTTTACTAGTCTGCATTGTCGTTTGTGGCTCAATATAATGTAATGCATGTCTTTTAAAAACAGTAGTCAAGTCTTCCAGTGTACTTGTTAGTGAAACCAAATAGATAGCTTTATTTTCTCTTTGTTTCCTCAAATTTTTAATGCATATCTTTTACAACTTTTGTAGTAAAGTATTCTAATGACTTGCTTATGACACCCCATAGAATATATCATGTTTAGTACCTTGGACATTGTAGCTTATTTACTTAAATTGCTGATATATTTTGTGCTGTTTGTGTTTGGACTGGGTAGCTCAGTTGGTAGAGTGATGGTCTTGCATTGTCAATGTACATGTCACATAGGTTCGAATCCCATGTAAGTTTGTTTTTGTTTTACTAGTCTGCATTGTGGTTTGTGGCTCAATACCATGTAATTCATGTCTTTTAACAACAGTAGTCAAGTCTTCCAATGTACTTGTTAGTGAAACCCAATAGATAGCTTTATTTTCTCTGTGTTTCCTCAAATTTTTTATGCATATCTTTTACAACTTTTGTAGTAAAGTAGTCTAATGACTTGCTTATGACACCCCATAGAATATATCATGTTTAGTACCTTGGACATTATAGCTTATTTACCTAAATCTCTGATATATTTTGGGTCATTTGTGTTCTGACTCGGTAGCTCAGTTGGTAGAGTGTTGGTCTTGCACTAACAATGTACACCTCACATTGGTTCGAATCCCATGTAAGTTTATTTGAATTTTACTAGTCTGCATTGTGGTTTGTGGCTCAATACCATGTAATGCATATCTTTTAACAACAGTAGTCAAGTCTTCCAATGTACTTGTTAGTGAAACCCAATAGATAGCTTTATTTTTTCTTTGTTTCCTCAAATTTTTAATGCATATCTTTTACAACTTTTGTAGTAAAGTATTCTAATGACTTGCTTATGACACCCCATAGAATATATCATGTTTAGTACCTTGGACATTGTAGCTTATTTACTTAAATTTCTTATAAATTTTGTCCATTTGTGTTCAGACTGGGTAGCTCATTTGGTAGAGTGCTGGTCTTGCTCTATCAATGTGCACCTCACATAAGTTAGAAACCCATGTAAGTTTGTTTTTATTTTACTAGTCTGCATTGTGGTTTGTGGCTTAATATCATGTAATGCATGTCTTTTAAAAACAGTAGTCAAGTCTTCCAATGTACTTGTTAGTGAAACCCAATAGATAGCTTTATTTTCTCTTTGTTTCCTCAAATTTTTAATGCATATCTTTTACAACTTTTGTAGTAAAGTATTCTAATGACTTGCTTATGACACCCCATAGAATATATCATGTTTAGTATCTTGGACATTATAGCTTTTTTACCTAAATCTCTGATATATTTTGGGTCATTTGTGTTCAGACTGGGTAGGTCAGTTGGTAGAGTGTTGGTCTTGCACTATCAATGTACACCTCACATTGGTTCGAATCCCATGTAAGTTTATTTGAATTTTACTAGTCTGCATTGTGGTTTGTGGCTCAATACCATGTAATGCATATCTTTTAACAACAGTAGTCAAGTATTCCAATGTACTTGTTAGTGAAACCCAATAGATAGCTTTATTTTCTCTTTGTTTCCTCAAATTTTTAATGCATATCTTTTACAACTTTTGTAGTAAAGTATTCTAATGACTTGCTTATGACACCCCATAGAATATATCATGTTTAGTACCTTGGACATTGTAGCTTATTTACTTAAATTGCTGATATATTTTGTGCTGTTTGTGTTCGGACTGGGTAGCTCAGTTGGTAGAGTGATGGTCTTACACTGTCAATGTACACGTCACATAGGTTCGAATCCCATGTAAGTTTGATCTTGTTTTACTAGTCTGGTTTGTGGCTCAATACCATGCAATGCATGTCTTTTAACAACAGTAGTCAAGTCTTCCAATGTACTTGTTAGTGAAACCCAATAGATAGCTTTATTTTCTCTGTGTTTCCTCAATTTTTTTATGCATATCTTTTACAACTTTTGTAGTAAAGTAGTCTAATGACTTGCTTATGACACCCCATAGAATATATCATGTTTAGTATCTTGGACATTATAGCTTTTTTACCTAAATCGCTGATATATTTTGGGTCATTCGTGTTCAGACTGGGTAGGTCAGTTGGTAGAGTGTTGGTCTTGCACTGTCAATGTACACCTCACATTGGTTCGAATCCCATGTAAGTTTATTTGAATTTTACTAGTCTGCATTGTGGTTTGTGGCTCAATACCATGTAATGCATATCTTTTAACAACAGTAGTCAAGTCTTCCAATGTACTTGTTAGTGAAACCCAATAGATAGCTTTATTTTCTGTTTGTTTCCTCAAATTTTTAATGCATATCTTTTACAACTTTTGTAGTAAAGTATTCTAATGACTTGCTTATGACACCCCATAGAATATATCATGTTTAGTACCTTGGACATTGTAGCTTATTTACTTAAATCTCTTATAAATTTGATCCATTTGTGTTCAGACTGGGTAGCTCATTTGGTAGAGTGTTGGTCTTGCACTATCAATGTGCACCTCACATAAGTTAGAAACCCATGTAAGTTTGTTTTTATTTTACTAGTCTGCATTGTGGTTTGTGGCTTAATATCATGTAATGCATGTCTTTTAAAAACAGTAGTCAAGTCTTCCAATGTACTTGTTAGTGAAACCCAATAGATAGCTTTATTTTCTCTGTTTCCTCAAATTTTAAATGCATATCTTTTACAACTTTTGTAGTAAAGTATTCTAATGACTTGCTTATGACACCCCATAGAATATATCATGTTTAGTACCTTGGACATTGTAGCTTATTTACTTAAATTGCTGATATATTTTGTGCTGTTTGTGTACAGACTGGGTAGCTCAGTTGGTAGAGTGATGGTCTTGCACTGTCAATGTACACGTCACATAGGTTCGAATCCCATGAAAGTTTGTTCTTGTTTTACAAGTCTGGTTTGTGGCTCAATACCATGTAATGCATGTCTTTTAACAACAGTAGTCAAGTCTTCCAATGTACTTGTTAGTGAAACCCAATAGATAGCTTTATTTTCTGTTTGTTTCCTCAAATTTTTAATGCATATCTTTTACAACTTTTGTAGTAAAGTATTCTAATGACTTGCTTATGACACCCCATAGAATATATCATGTTTAGTACCTTGGACATTGTAGCTTATTTACTTAAATCTCTTATAAATTTGATCCATTTGTGTTCAGACTGGGTAGCTCATTTGGTAGAGTGTTGGTCTTGCACTATCAATGTGCACCTCACATAAGTTAGAAACCCATGTAAGTTTGTTTTTATTTTACTAGTCTGCATTGTGGTTTGTGGCTTAATATCATGTAATGCATGTCTTTTAAAAACAGTAGTCAAGTCTTCCAATGTACTTGTTAGTGAAACCCAATAGATAGCTTTATTTTCTCTGTTTCCTCAAATTTTAAATGCATATCTTTTACAACTTTTGTAGTAAAGTATTCTAATGACTTGCTTATGACACCCCATAGAATATATCATGTTTAGTACCTTGGACATTGTAGCTTATTTACTTAAATTGCTGATATATTTTGTGCTGTTTGTGTACAGACTGGGTAGCTCAGTTGGTAGAGTGATGGTCTTGCACTGTCAATGTACACGTCACATAGGTTCGAATCCCATGAAAGTTTGTTCTTGTTTTACAAGTCTGGTTTGTGGCTCAATACCATGTAATGCATGTCTTTTAACAACAGTAGTCAAGTCTTCCAATGTACTTGTTAGTGAAACCCAATAGATAGCTTTATTTTCTCTTTGTTTCCTCAAATTTTTTATGCATATCTTTTACAACTTTTGTAGTAAAGTATTCTAATGACTTGCTTATGACACCCCATAGAATATATCATGTTTAGTACCTTGGACATTGTAGCTTATTTACTTAAATCTCTTATAAATTTTGTCCATTTGTGTTCAGAGTGTGTAGCTCATTTGGTAGAGTGTTGGTCTTGCACTATCAATGTGCACCTCACATAAGTTTGAATCCCATGTAAGTTTGTTTTTATTTTACTAGTCTGCATTGTGGTTTGTGGCTTAATATCATGTAATGCATGTCTTTTAAAAACAGTAGTCAAGTCTTCCAATGTACTTGTTAGTGAAACCCAATAGATAGCTTTATTTTCTCTTTGTTTCCTCAAATTTTTAATACATATCTTTTACAACTTTTGTAGTAAAGTATTCTAATGACTTGCTTATGACACCCCATAGAATATATCATGTTTAGTACCTTGGACATTGTAGCTTATTTACTTAAATTGCTGATATATTTTGTGCTGTTTGTGTTCAGACTGGGTAGCTCAGTTGGTAGAGTGATGGTCTTGCACTGTCAATGTACATGTCACATAGGTTCGAATCCCATGTAAGTTCGTTCTTGTTTTACTAGTCTGCATTGTGGTTTGTGGCTCAATACCATGTAATGCATGTCTTTTAACAACAGTAGTCAAGTCTTCCAATGTACTTGTTAGTGAAACCCAATAGATAGCTTTATTTTCTCTTTGTTTCCTCAAATTTTTTATGCATATCTTTTACAACTTTTGTAGTAAAGTATTCTAATGACTTGCTTATGACACCCCATAGAATATATCATGTTTAGTACCTTGGACATTGTAGCTTATTTACTTAAATTTCTTATAAATTTTGTCCATTTGTGTTCAGACTGGGTAGCTCATTTGGTAGAGTGTTGGTCTTGCTCTATCAATGTGCACCTCACATAAGTTAGAAACCCATGTAAGTTTGTTTTTATTTTACTAGTCTGCATTGTGGTTTGTGGCTTAATATCATGTAATGCATGTCTTTTAAAAACAGTAGTCAAGTCTTCCAATGTACTTGTTAGTGAAACCCAATAGATAGCTTTATTTTCTCTTTGTTTCCTCAAATTTTTAATGCATATCTTTTACAACTTTTGTAGTAAAGTATTCTAATGACTTGCTTATGACACCCCATAGAATATATCATGTTTAGTATCTTGGACATTATAGCTTTTTTACCTAAATCTCTGATATATTTTGGGTCATTTGTGTTCAGACTGGGTAGGTCAGTTGGTAGAGTGTTGGTCTTGCACTATCAATGTACACCTCACATTGGTTCAATCCCATGTAAGTTTATTTGAATTTTACTAGTCTGCATTGTGGTTTGTGGCTCAATACCATGTAATGCATATCTTTTAACAACAGTAGTCAAGTCTTCCAATGTACTTGTTAGTGAAACCCAATAGATAGCTTTATTTTTTCTTTGTTTCCTCAAATTTTTAATGCATATCTTTTACAACTTTTGTAGTAAAGTATTCTAATGACTTGCTTATGACACCCCATAGAATATATCATGTTTAGTACCTTGGACATTGTAGCTTATTTACTTAAATTTCTTATAAATTTTGTCCATTTGTGTTCAGACTGGGTAGCTCATTTGGTAGAGTGTTGGTCTTGCTCTATCAATGTGCACCTCACATAAGTTAGAAACCCATGTAAGTTTGTTTTTATTTTACTAGTCTGCATTGTGGTTTGTGGCTTAATATCATGTAATGCATGTCTTTTAAAAACAGTAGTCAAGTCTTCCAATGTACTTGTTAGTGAAACCCAATAGATAGCTTTATTTTCTCTTTGTTTCCTCAAATTTTTAATGCATATCTTTTACAACTTTTGTAGTAAAGTATTCTAATGACTTGCTTATGACACCCCATAGAATATATCATGTTTAGTATCTTGGACATTATAGCTTTTTTACCTAAATCTCTGATATATTTTGGGTCATTTGTGTTCAGACTGGGTAGGTCAGTTGGTAGAGTGTTGGTCTTGCACTATCAATGTACACCTCACATTGGTTCGAATCCCATGTAAGTTTATTTGAATTTTACTAGTCTGCATTGTGGTTTGTGGCTCAATACCATGTAATGCATATCTTTTAACAACAGTAGTCAAGTATTCCAATGTACTTGTTAGTGAAACCCAATAGATAGCTTTATTTTCTCTTTGTTTCCTCAAATTTTTAATGCATATCTTTTACAACTTTTGTAGTAAAGTATTCTAATGACTTGCTTATGACACCCCATAGAATATATCATGTTTAGTACCTTGGACATTGTAGCTTATTTACTTAAATTGCTGATATATTTTGTGCTGTTTGTGTTCAGACTGGGTAGGTCAGTTGGTAGAGTGTTGGTCTTGCACTGTCAATGTACACGTCACATAGGTTCGAATCCCATGTAAGTTTGATCTTGTTTTACTAGTCTGCATTGTGGTTTGTGGCTCAATACCATGCAATGCATGTCTTTTAACAACAGTAGTCAAGTCTTCCAATGTACTTGTTAGTGAAACCCAATAGATAGCTTTATTTTCTCTGTGTTTCCTCAATTTTTTATGCATATCTTTTACAACTTTTGTAGTAAAGTAGTCTAATGACTTGCTTATGACACCCCATAGAATATATCATGTTTAGTATCTTGGACATTATAGCTTTTTTACCTAAATCTCTGATATATTTTGGGTCATTTGTGTTCAGACTGGGTAGGTCAGTTGGTAGAGTGTTGGTCTTGCACTATCAATGTACACCTCACATTGGTTCAATCCCATGTAAGTTTATTTGAATTTTACTAGTCTGCATTGTGGTTTGTGGCTCAATACCATGTAATGCATATCTTTTAACAACAGTAGTCAAGTCTTCCAATGTACTTGTTAGTGAAACCCAATAGATAGCTTTATTTTCTCTTTGTTTCCTCAAATTTTTAATGCATATCTTTTACAACTTTTGTAGTAAAGTATTCTAATGACTTGCTTATGACACCCCATAGAATATATCATGTTTAGTACCTTGGACATTGTAGCTTATTTACTTAAATCTCTTATAAATTTTGTCTATTTGTGTTCAGACTGGGTAGCTCATTTGGTAGAGTGTTGGTCTTGCACTATCAATGTGCACCTCATATAAGTTCGAATCCCATGTAAGTTTGTTTTTATTTTACTAGTCTGCATTGAGGTTTGTGGCTTAATATCATGTAATGCATGTCTTTTAAAAACAGTAGTCAAGTCTTCCAATGTACTTGTTAGTGAAACCCAATAGATAGCTTTATTTTCTCTTTGTTTCCTCAAATTTTTAATGCATATCTTTTACAACTTTTGTAGTAAAGTATTCTAATGACTTGCTTATGACACCCCATAGAATATATCATGTTTAGTACCTTGGACATTGTAGCTTATTTACTTAAATTGCTGATATATTTTGTGCTGTTTGTGTTCGGACTGGGTAGCTCAGTTGGTAGAGTGATGGTCTTGCACTGTCAATGTACACGTCACATAGGTTCGAATCCCATGTAAGTTTGATCTTGTTTTACTAGTCTGCATTGTGGTTTGTGGCTCAATACCATGCAATGCATGTCTTTTAACAACAGTAGTCAAGTCTTCCAATGTACTTGTTAGTGAAACCCAATAGATAGCTTTATTTACTCTTTGTTTCCTCAAATTTTTTTATGCATATCTTTTACAACTTTTGTAGTAAAGTATTCTAATGACTTGCTTATGACACCCCATAGAATATATCATGTTTAGTACCTTGGACATTGTAGCTTATTTACTTAAATCTCTTATAAATTTTGGCCATTTGTGTTCAGAGTGGGTAGCTCATTTGGTAGAGTGTTGGTCTTGCACTATCAATGTGCACCTCACATAAGTTCGAATCCTATGTAAGTTTGTTTTTATTTTACTAGTCTGCATTGTGGTTTGTGGCTTAATATCATGTAATGCATGTCTTTTAAAAACAGTAGTCAAGTCTTCCAATGTACTTGTTAGTGAAACCCAATAGATAGCTTTATTTTCTCTTTGTTTCCTCAAATTTTTAATGCATATCTTTTACAACTTTTGTAGTAAAGTATTCTAATGACTTGCTTATGACACCCCATAGAATATATCATGTTTAGTACCTTGGACATTGTAGCTTATTTACTTAAATTGCTGATATATTTTGTGCTGTTTGTGTTAGGACTGGGTAGCTCAGTTGGTAGAGTGATGGTCTTGCACTGTCAATGTACACGTCACATAGGTTCGAATACCATGTAAGTTTGATCTTGTTTTACTAGTCTGCATTGTGGTTTGTGGCTCAATACCATGCAATGCATGTCTTTTAACAACAGTAATCAAGTCTTCCAATGTACTTGTTAGTGAAACCCAATAGATAGCTTTATTTTCTCTGTGTTTCCTCAAATTTTTAATGCATATCTTTTACAACTTTTGTAGTAAAGTAGTCTAATGACTTGCTTATGACACCCCATAGAATATATCATGTTTAGTATCTTGGACATTATAGCTTTTTTACCTAAATCGCTGATATATTTTGGGTCATTCGTGTTCAGACTGGGTAGGTCAGTTGGTAGAGTGTTGGTCTTGCACTATCAATGTACACCTCACATTGGTTAGAATCCCATGTAAGTTTATTTGAATTTTACTAGTCTGCATTGTGGTTTGTGGCTCAATACCATGTAATGCATATCTTTTAACAACAGTAGTCAAGTCTTCCAATGTACTTGTTAGTGAAACCCAATAGATAGCTTTATTTTCTGTTTGTTTCCTCAAATTTTTAATGCATATCTTTTACAACTTTTGTAGTAAAGTATTCTAATGACTTGCTTATGACACCCCATAGAATATATCATGTTTAGTACCTTGGACATTATAGCTTATTTACTTAAATCTCTTATAAATTTGATCCATTTGTGTTCAGACTGGGTAGCTCATTTGGTAGAGTGTTGGTCTTGCACTATCAATGTGCACCTCACATAAGTTAGAAACCCATGTAAGTTTGTTTTTATTTTACTAGTCTGCATTGTGGTTTGTGGCTTAATATCATGTAATGCATGTCTTTTAAAAACAGTAGTCAAGTCTTCCAATGTACTTGTTAGTGAAACCCAATAGATAGCTTTATTTTCTCTGTTTCCTCAAATTTTAAATGCATATCTTTTACAACTTTTGTAGTAAAGTATTCTAATGACTTGCTTATGACACCCCATAGAATATATCATGTTTAGTACCTTGGACATTGTAGCTTATTTACTTAAATTGCTGATATATTTTGTGCTGTTTGTGTACAGACTGGGTAGCTCAGTTGGTAGAGTGATGGTCTTGCACTGTCAATGTACACGTCACATAGGTTCGAATCCCATGAAAGTTTGTTCTTGTTTTACAAGTCTGGTTTGTGGCTCAATACCACGTAATGCATGTCTTTTAACAACAGTAGTCAAGTCTTCCAATGTACTTGTTAGTGAAACCCAATAGATAGCTTTATTTTCTCTTTGTTTCCTCAAATTTTTTATGCATATCTTTTACAACTTTTGTAGTAAAGTATTCTAATGACTTGCTTATGACACCCCATAGAATATATCATGTTTAGTACCTTGGACATTGTAGCTTATTTACTTAAATCTCTTATAAATTGTGTCCATTTGTGTTCAGAGTGTGTAGCTCATTTGGTAGAGTGTTGGTCTTGCACTATCAATGTGCACCTCACATAAGTTTGAATCCCATGTAAGTTTGTTTTTATTTTACTAGTCTGCATTGTGGTTTGTGGCTTAATATCATGTAATGCATGTCTTTTAAAAACAGTAGTCAAGTCTTCCAATGTACTTGTTAGTGAAACCCAATAGATAGCTTTATTTTCTCTTTGTTTCCTCAAATTTTTAATGCATATCTTTTACAACTTTTGTAGTAAAGTATTCTAATGACTTGCTTATGACACCCCATAGAATATATCATGTTTAGTACCTTGGACATTGTAGCTTATTTACTTAAATTGCTGATATATTTTGTGCTGTTTGTGTTCAGACTGGGTAGCTCAGTTGGTAGAGTGATGGTCTTGCACTGTCAATGTACATGTCACATAGGTTCGAATCCCATGTAAGTTCGTTCTTGTTTTACTAGTCTGCATTGTGGTTTGTGGCTCAATACCATGTAATGCATGTCTTTTAACAACAGTAGTCAAGTCTTCCAATGTACTTGTTAGTGAAACCCAATAGATAGCTTTATTTTCTCTTTGTTTCCTCAAATTTTTTATGCATATCTTTTACAACTTTTGTAGTAAAGTATTCTAATGACTTGCTTATGACACCCCATAGAATATATCATGTTTAGTACCTTGGACATTGTAGCTTATTTACTTAAATCTCTTATAAATTTTGTCCATTTGTGTTCAGAGTGGGTAGCTCATTTGGTAGAGTGTTGGTCTTGCACTATCAATGTACACCTCACATAAGTTCGAATCCCATGTAAGTTTGTTTTTATTTTACTAGTCTGCATTGTGGTTTGTGGCTTAATATCATGTAATGCATGTCTTTTAAAAACAGTAGTCAAGTCTTCCAATGTACTTGTTAGTGAAACCCAATAGATAGCTTTATTTTCTCTTTGTTTCCTCAAATTTTTAATGCATATCTTTTACAACTTTTGTAGTAAAGTATTCTAATGACTTGCTTATGACACCCCATAGAATATATCATGTTTAGTACCTTGGACATTGTAGCTTATTTACTTAAATTGCTGATATATTTTGTGCTGTTTGTGTTCAGACTGGGTAGCTCAGTTGGTAGAGTGATGGTCTTGCACTGTCAATGTACATGTCACATAGGTTCGAATCCCATGTAAGTTCGTTCTTGTTTTACTAGTCTGCATTGTGGTTTGTGGCTCAATACCATGTAATGCATGTCTTTTAACAACAGTAGTCAAGTCTTCCAATGTACTTGTTAGTGAAACCCAATAGATAGCTGTATTTTCTCTGTGTTTCCTCAAATTTTTTATGCATATCTTTTACAACTTTTGTAGTAAAGTAGTCTAATGACTTGCTTATGACACCCCATAGAATATATCATGTTTAGTACCTTGGACATTATAGCTTTTTTACCTAAATCTTTGATATATTTTGGGTCATTTGTGTTCAGACTGGGTAGATCAGTTGGTAGAGTGTTGGTCTTGCACTATCAATGTACACCTCACATTTGTTCGAATCCCATGTAAGTTTATTTGAATTTTACTAGTCTGCATTGTGGTTTGTGGCTCAATACCATGTAATGCATATCTTTTAACAACAGTAGTCAAGTCTTCCAATGTACTTGTTAGTGAAACCCAATAGATTGCTTTAATTTCTCTTTGTTTCCTCAAATTTTTAATGCATATCTTTTACAACTTTTGTAGTAAAGTATTCTAATGACTTGCTTATGACACCCCATAGAATATATCATGTTTAGTACCTTGGACATTGTAGCTTAATACTTAAATCTCTTATAAATTTTGTCCATTTGTGTTCAGACTGGGAAGCTTATTTGGTAGAGTGTTGGTCTTGCACTATCAATGTGCACCTCACATAAGTTCGAATCCCATGTAAGTTTGTTTTTATATTACTAGTCTGCATTGTGGTTTGTGGCTTTTAAAAACAGTAGTCAAGTCTTCCAATGTACTTGTTAGTGAAACCCAATGGATAGCTTTATTTTCTCTTTGTTTCCTCAAATTTTTAATGCATATCTTTTGTTTCCTCAAATTTTTAATGCATATCTTTTACAACTTTTGTAGTAAAGTATTCTAATGACTTGCTTATGACACCCCATAGAATATATCATGTTTAGTACCTTGGACATTGTAGCTTATTTACTTAAATCTCTTATACATTTTGTCCATTCGTGTTCAGACTGGGTAGCTCATTTGGTAGAGTGTTGGTCTTGCACTATCAATGTGCACCTCATATAAGTTTGAATTCCATGTAAGTTTGTTTTTATTTTACTAGTCTGCATTGAGGTTTGTGGCTTAATATCATGTAATGCATGTCTTTTAAAAACAGTAGTCAAGTCTTCCAATGTACTTGTTAGTGAAACCCAATAGATAGCTTTATTTTCTCTTTGTTTCCTCAAATTTTTAATGCATATCTTTTACAACTTTTGTAGTAAAGTATTCTAATGACTTGCTTATGACACCCCATAGAATATATCATGTTTAGTACCTTGGACATTGTAGCTTATTTACTTAAATTGCTGATATATTTTGTGCTGTTTGTGTTCGGACTGGGTAGCTCAGTTGGTAGAGTGATGGTCTTGCACTGTCAATGTACACGTCACATAGGTTTGAATCCCATGTAAGTTTGATCTTGTTTTACTAGTCTGCATTGTGGTTTGTGGCTCAATACCATGCAATGCATGTCTTTTAACAACAGTAGTCAAGTCTTCCAATGTACTTGTTAGTGAAACCCAATAGATAGCTTTATTTTCTCTTTGTTTCCTCAAATTTTTAATGCATATCTTTTACAACTTTTGTAGTAAAGTATTCTAATGACTTGCTTATGACACCCCATAGAATATATCATGTTTAGTACCATGGACATTGTAGCTTATTTACTTAAATCTCTTATAAATTTTGGCCATTTGTGTTCAGAGTGGGTAGCTCATTTGGTAGAGTGCTGGTCTTGCACTATCAATGTGCACCTCACATAAGTTCGAATCCCATGTAAGTTTGTTTTTATTTTACTAGTCTGCATTGTGGTTTGTGGCTTAATATCATGTAATGCATGTCTTTTAAAAACAGTAGTCAAGTCTTCCAATGTACTTGTTAGTGAAACCCAATAGATAGCTTTATTTTCTCTTTGTTTCCTCAAATTTTTAATGCATATCTTTTACAACTTTTGTAGTAAAGTATTCTAATGACTTGCTTATGACACCCCATAGAATATATCATGTTTAGTACCTTGGACATTGTAGCTTATTTACTTAAAGCTCTTATAAATTTTGTCCATTTGTGTTCAGACTGGGTAGCTCATTTGGTAGAGTGTTGGTCTTGCACTATCAATGTGCACCTCACATAAGTTAGAAACCCATGTAAGTTTGTTTTTATTTTACTAGTCTGCATTGTGGTTTGTGGCTTAATATCATGTAATGCATGTCTTTTAAAAACAGTAGTCAAGTCTTCCAATGTACTTGTTAGTGAAACCCAATAGATAGCTTTATTTTCTCTTTGTTTCCTCAAATTTTTAATGCATATCTTTTACAACTTTTGTAGTAAAGTATTCTAATGACTTGCTTATGACACCCCATAGAATATATCATGTTTAGTACCTTCGACATTGTAGCTTATTTACTTAAATTGCTAATATATTTTGTGCTGTTTGTGTTCAGACTGGGTAGCTCGGTTGGTAGAGTGATGGTCTTGCACTGTCAATGTACACGTCACATAGGTTCGAATCCCATGTAAGTTTGTTCTTGTTTTACAAGTCTGCATTGTGGTTTGTGGCTCAATACCATGTAATGCATGTCTTTTAACAACAGTAGGCAAGTCTTCCAATGTACTTGTTAGTGAAACCCAATAGATAGCTTTATTTTCTCTTTGTTTCCTCAAATTTTTTATGCATATCTTTTACAACTTTTGTAGTAAAGTATTCTAATGACTTGCTTATGACACCCCATAGAATATATCATGTTTAGTACCTTGGACATTTTAGCTTATTTACTTAAATCTCTTATAAATTTTGTCCATTTGTGTTCAGAGTGGGTAGCTCATTTGGTAGAGTGTTGGTCTTGCACTATCAATGTGCACCTCACATAAGTTCGAATCCCATGTAAGTTTGTTTTTATTTTACTAGTCTGCATTGTGGTTTGTGGCTTAATATCATGTAATGCATGTCTTTTAAAAACAGTAGTCAAGTCTTCCAATGTACTTGTTAGTGAAACCCAATAGATAGCTTTATTTTCTCTTTGTTTCCTCAAATTTTTAATGCATATCTTTTACAACTTTTGTAGTAAAGTATTCTAATGACTTGCTTATGACACCCCATAGAATATATCATGTTTAGTACCTTGGACATTGTAGCTTATTTACTTAAATTGCTAATATATTTTGTGTTGTTTGTGTTCAGACTGGGTAGCTCGGTTGGTAGAGTGATGGTCTTGCACTGTCAATGTACACGTCACATAGGTTCGAATCCCATGTAAGTTTGTTCTTGTTTTACAAGTCTGCATTGTGGTTTGTGGCTCAATACCATGTAATGCATGTCTTTTAACAACAGTAGTCAAGTCTTCCAATGTACTTGTTAGTGAAACCCAATAGATAGCTATATTTTCTCTTTGTTTCCTCAAATTTTTAATGCATATCTTTTACAACTTTTGTAGTAAAGTATTCTAATGACTTGCTTATGACACCCCATAGAATATATCATGTTTAGTACCTTGGACATTGTAGCTTATTTACTTAAATTGCTGATATATTTTGTGCTGCTTGTGTTCAGACTGGGTAGCTCAGTTGGTAGAGTGATGGTCTTGCATTGTCAATGTACACGTCACATAGGTTCGAATCCCATGTAAGTTTGTTTTTGTTTTACTAGTCTGCATTGTGGTTTGTGGCTCAATACCATGTAATTCATGTCTTTTAACAACAGTAGTCAAGTCTTCCAATGTACTTGTTAGTGAAACCCAATAGATAGCTTTATTTTCTCTGTGTTTCCTCAAATTTTTTATGCATATCTTTTACAACTTTTGTAGTAAAGTAGTCTAATGACTTGCTTATGACACCCCATAGAATATATCATGTTTAGTACCTTGGACATTGTAGCTTATTTACTTAAATCTCTTATAAATTTTGTCCATTTGTGTTCAGACTGGGTAGCTCATTTGGTAGAGTGTTGGTCTTGCACTATCAATGTGCACCTCACATAAGTTAGAAACCCATGTAAGTTTGTTTTTATTTTACTAGTCTGCATTGTGGTTTGTGGCTTAATATCATGTAATGCATGTCTTTTAAAAACAGTAGTCAAGTCTTCCAATGTACTTGTTAGTGAAACCCAATAGATAGCTTTATTTTCTCTTTGTTTCCTCAAATTTTTAATGCATATCTTTTACAACTTTTGTAGTAAAGTATTCTAATGACTTGCTTATGACACCCCATAGAATATATCATGTTTAGTACCTTGGACATTGTAGCTTATTTACTTAAATTGCTGATATATTTTGTGCTGTTTGTGTACAGACTGGGTAGCTCAGTTGGTAGAGTGATGGTCTTGCACTGTCAATGTACACGTCACATAGGTTCGAATCCCATGAAAGTTTGTTCTTGTTTTACAAGTCTGCATTGTGGTTTGTGGCTCAATACCATGTAATGCATGTCTTTTAACAACAGTAGTCAAGTCTTCCAATGTACTTGTTAGTGAAACCCAATAGATAGCTTTATTTTCTCTTTGTTTCCTCAAATTTTTTATGCATATCTTTTACAACTTTTGTAGTAAAGTATTCTAATGACTTGCTTATGACACCCCAGAGAATATATCATGTTTAGTACCTTGGACATTGAAGCTTATTTACTTAAATCTCTTATAAATTTTGTCCATTTGTGTTCAGAGTGTGTAGCTCATTTGGTAGAGTGTTGGTCTTGCACTATCAATGTGCACCTCACATAAGTTCGAATCCCATGTAAGTTTGTTTTTATTTTACTAGTCTGCATTGTGGTTTGTGGCTTAATATCATGTAATGCATGTCTTTTAAAAACAGTAGTCAAGTCTTCCAATGTACTTGTTAGTGAAACCCAATAGATAGCTTTATTTTCTCTTTGTTTCCTCAAATTTTTAATGCATATCTTTTTCAACTTTTGTAGTAAAGTATTCTAATGACTTGCTTATGACACCCCATAGAATATATCATGTTTAGTACCTTGGACATTGTAGCTTATTTACTTAAATTGCTAATATATTTTGTGCTGTTTGTGTTCAGACTGGGTAGCTCAGTTGGTAGAGTGATGGTCTTGCACTGTCAATGTACACGTCACATAGGTTCGAATCCCATGTAAGTTTGTTCTTGTTTTACAAGTCTGCATTGTGGTTTGTGGCTCAATACCATGTAATGCATGTCTTTTAACAACAGTAGTCAAGTCTTCCAATGTACTTGTTAGTGAAACCAAATAGATAGCTTTATTTTCTCTTTGTTTCCTCAAATTTTTTATGCATATCTTTTACAACTTTTGTAGTAAAGTATTCTAATGACTTGCTTATGACACCCCATAGAATATATCATGTTTAGTACCTTGGACATTGTAGCTTATTTACTTAAATCTCTTATAAATTTTGTCCATTTGTGTTCAGAGTGGGTAGCTCATTTGGTAGAGTGTTGGTCTTGCACTATCAATGTGCACCTCACATAAGTTCGAATCCCATGTAAGTTTGTTTTTATTTTACTAGTCTGCATTGTGGTTTGTGGCTTAATATCATGTAATGCATGTCTTTTAAAAACAGTAGTCAAGTCTTCCAATGTACTTGTTAGTGAAACCCAATAGATAGCTTTATTTTCTCTTTGTTTCCTCAAATTTTTAATGCATATCTTTTACAACTTTTGTAGTAAAGTATTCTAATGACTTGCTTATGACACCCCATAGAATATATCATGTTTAGTACCTTGGACATTGTAGCTTATTTACTTAAATTGCTGATATATTTTGTGCTGTTTGTGTTCAGACTGGGTAGCTCAGTTGGTAGAGTGATGGTCTTGCACTGTCAATGTACATGTCACATAGGTTCGAATCCCATGTAAGTTCGTTCTTGTTTTACTAGTCTACATTGTGGTTTGTGGCTCAATACCATGTAATGCATGTCTTTTAACAACAGTAGTCAAGTCTTCCAATGTACTTGTTAGTGAAACCCAATAGATAGCTGTATTTTCTCTGTGTTTCCTCAAATTTTTTATGCATATCTTTTACAACTTTTGTAGTAAAGTAGTCTAATGACTTGCTTATGACACCCCATAGAATATATCATGTTTAGTACCTTCGACATTATAGCTTTTTTACCTAAATCTTTGATATATTTTGAGTCATTTGTGTTCAGACTGGGTAGATCAGTTGGTAGAGTGTTGGTCTTGCACTATCAATGTACACCTCACATTTGTTCGAATCCCATGTAAGTTTATTTGAATTTTACTAGTCTGCATTGTGGTTTGTGGCTCAATACCATGTAATGCATATCTTTTAACAACAGTAGTCAAGTCTTCCAATGTACTTGTTAGTGAAACCCAATAGATTGCTTTAATTTCTCTTTGTTTCCTCAAATTTTTAATGCATATCTTTTACAACTTTTGTAGTAAAGTATTCTAATGACTTGCTTATGACACCCCATAGAATATATCATGTTTAGTACCTTGGACATTGTAGCTTAATACTTAAATCTCTTATAAATTTGGTCCATTTGTGTTCAGACTGGGTAGCTTATTTGGTAGAGTGTTGGTCTTGCACTATCAATGTGCACCTCATATAAGTTCGAATTCCATGTAAGTTTGTTTTTATTTTACTAGTCTGCATTGTGGTTTGTGGCTTAATATCATGTAATGCATGTCTTTTAAAAACAGTAGTCAAGTCTTCCAATGTACTTGTTAGTGAAACCCAATAGATAGCTTTATTTTCTCTTTGTTTCCTCAAATTTTTAATGCATATCTTTTACAACTTTTGTAGTAAAGTATTCTAATGACTTGCTTATAACACCCCATAGAATATATCATGTTTAGTACCTTGGACATTGTAGCTTATTTACTTAAATTGCTGATATATTTTGTGCTGTTTGTGTTCGGACTGGGTAGCTCAGTTGGTAGAGTGATGGTCTTGCACTGTCAATGTACACGTCACATAGGTTTGAATCCCATGTAAGTTTGATCTTGTTTTACTAGTCTGCATTGTGGTTTGTGGCTCAATACCATGCAATGCATGTCTTTTAACAACAGTAGTCAAGTCTTCCAATGTACTTGTTAGTGAAACCCAATAGCTTTATTTTCTCTTTGTTTCCTCAAATTTTTAATGCATATCTTTTACAACTTTTGTAGTAAAGTATTCTAATGACTTGCTTATGACACCCCATAGAATATATCATGTTTAGTACCTTGGACATTGTAGCTTATTTACTTAAATCTCTTATAAATTTTGGCCATTTGTGTTCAGAGTGGGTAGCTCATTTGGTAGAGTGCCGGTCTTGCACTATCAATGTGCACCTCACATAAGTTCGAATCCCATGTAAGTTTGTTTTTATTTTACTAGTCTGCATTGTGGTTTGTGGCTTAATATCATGTAATGCATGTCTTTTAAAAACAGTAGTCAAGTCTTCCAATGTACTTGTTAGTGAAACCCAATAGATAGCTTTATTTTCTCTTTGTTTCCTCAAATTTTTAATGCATATCTTTTACAACTTTTGTAGTAAAGTATTCTAATGACTTGCTTATGACACCCCATAGAATATATCATGTTTAGTACCTTGGACATTGTAGCTTATTTACTTAAAGCTCTTATAAATTTTGTCCATTTGTGTTCAGACTAGGTAGCTCATTTGGTAGAGTGTTGGTCTTGCACTATCAATGTGCACCTCACATAAGTTAGAAACCCATGTAAGTTTGTTTTTATTTTACTAGTCTGCATTGTGGTTTGTGGCTTAATATCATGTAATGCATGTCTTTTAAAAACAGTAGTCAAGTCTTCCAATGTACTTGTTAGTGAAACCCAATAGATAGCTTTATTTTCTCTTTGTTTCCTCAAATTTTTAATGCATATCTTTTACAACTTTTGTAGTAAAGTATTCTAATGACTTGCTTATGACACCCCATAGAATATATCATGTTTAGTACCTTGGACATTGTAGCTTATTTACTTAAATTGCTAATATATTTTGTGCTGTTTGTGTTCAGACTGGGTAGCTCGGTTGGTAGAGTGATGGTCTTGCACTGTCAATGTACACGTCACATAGGTTCGAACCCCATGTAAGTTTGTTCTTGTTTTACAAGTCTGCATTGTGGTTTGTGGCTCAATACCATGTAATGCATGTCTTTTAACAACAGTAGTCAAGTCTTCCAATGTACTTGTTAGTGAAACCCAATAGATAGCTTTATTTTCTCTTTGTTTCCTCAAATTTTTTATGCATATCTTTTACAACTTTTGTAGTAAAGTATTCTAATGACTTGCTTATGACACCCCATAGAATATATCATGTTTAGTACCTTGGACATTGTAGCTTATTTACTTAAATCTCTTATAAATTTTGTCCAATTGTGTTCAGAGTGTGTAGCTCATTTGGTAGAGTGTTGGTCTTGCACTATCAATGTGCACCTCACATAAGTTCGAATCCCATGTAAGTTTGTTTTTATTTTACTAGTCTGCATTGTGGTTTGTGGCTTAATATCATGTAATGCATGTCTTTTAAAAACAGTAGTCAAGTCTTCCAATGTACTTGTTAGTGAAACCCAATAGATAGCTTTATTTTCTCTTTGTTTCCTCAAATTTTTAATGCATATCTTTTTCAACTTTTGTAGTAAAGTATTCTAATGACTTGCTTATGACACCCCATAGAATATATCATGTTTAGTACCTTGGACATTGTAGCTTATTTACTTAAATTGCTGATATATTTTGTGCTGTTTGTGTTCAGACTGGGTAGCTCAGTTGGTAGAGTGATGGTCTTGCACTGTCAATGTTCATGTCACATAGGTTCGAATCCCATGTAAGTTCGTTCTTGTTTTACTAGTCTGCATTGTGGTTTGTGGCTCAATACCATGTAATGCATGTCTTTTAACAACAGTAGTCAAGTCTTCCAATGTACTTGTTAGTGAAACCCAATAGATAGCTGTATTTTCTCTGTGTTTCCTCAAATTTTTTATGCATATCTTTTACAACTTTTGTAGTAAAGTAGTCTAATGACTTGCTTATGACACCCCATAGAATATATCATGTTTAGTACCTTCGACATTATAGCTTTTTTACCTAAATCTTTGATATATTTTGGGTCATTTGTGTTCAGACTGGGTAGATCAGTTGGTAGAGTGTTGGTCTTGCACTATCAATGTACACCTCACATTTGTTCGAATCCCATGTAAGTTTATTTGAATTTTACTAGTCTGCATTGTGGTTTGTGGCTCAATACCATGTAATGCATATCTTTTAACAACAGTAGTCAAGTCTTCCAATGTACTTGTTAGTGAAACCCAATAGATTGCTTTAATTTCTCTTTGTTTCCTCAAATTTTTAATGCATATCTTTTACAACTTTTGTAGTAAAGTATTCTAATGACTTGCTTATGACACCCCATAGAATATATCATGTTTAGTACCTTGGACATTGAAGCTTAACACTTAAATCTCTTATAAATTTTGTCCATTTGTGTTCAGACTGGGTAGCTTATTTGGTAGAGTGTTGGTCTTGCACTATCAATGTGAACCTCATATAAGTTCAAATTCCATGTAAGTTTGTTTTTATTTTACTAGTCTGCATTGTGGTTTGTGGCTTAATATCATGTAATGCATGTCTTTTAAAAACAGTAGTCAAGTCTTCCAATGTACTTGTTAGTGAAACCCAATAGATAGCTTTATTTTCTCTTTGTTTCCTCAAATTTTTAATGCATATCTTTTACAACTTTTGTAGTAAAGTATTCTAATGACTTGCTTATAACACCCCATAGAATATATCATGTTTAGTACCTTGGACATTGTAGCTTATTTACTTAAATTGCTGATATATTTTGTGCTGTTTGTGTTCGGACTGGGTAGCTCAGTTGGTAGAGTGATGGTCTTGCACTGTCAATGTACACGTCACATAGGTTTGAATCCCATGTAAGTTTGATCTTGTTTTACTAGTCTGCATTGTGGTTTGTGGCTCAATACCATGCAATGCATGTCTTTTAACAACAGTAGTCAAGTCTTCCAATGTACTTGTTAGTGAAACCCAATAGCTTTATTTTCTCTTTGTTTCCTCAAATTTTTAATGCATATCTTTTACAACTTTTGTAGTAAAGTATTCTAATGACTTGCTTATGACACCCCATAGAATATATCATGTTTAGTACCTTGGACATTGTAGCTTATTTACTTAAATCTCTTATAAATTTTGGCCATTTGTGTTCAGAGTGGGTAGCTCATTTGGTAGAGTGCCGGTCTTGCACTATCAATGTGCACCTCACATAAGTTCGAATCCCATGTAAGTTTGTTTTTATTTTACTAGTCTGCATTGTGGTTTGTGGCTTAATATCATGTAATGCATGTCTTTTAAAAACAGTAGTCAAGTCTTCCAATGTACTTGTTAGTGAAACCCAATAGATAGCTTTATTTTCTCTTTGTTTCCTCAAATTTTTAATGCATATCTTTTACAACTTTTGTAGTAAAGTATTCTAATGACTTGCTTATGACACCCCATAGAATATATCATGTTTAGTACCTTGGACATTGTAGCTTATTTACTTAAATTGCTAATATATTTTGTGCTGTTTGTGTTCAGACTGGGTAGCTCGGTTGGTAGAGTGATGGTCTTGCACTGTCAATGTACACGTCACATAGGTTCGAACCCCATGTAAGTTTGTTCTTGTTTTACAAGTCTGCATTGTGGTTTGTGGCTCAATACCATGTAATGCATGTCTTTTAACAACAGTAGTCAAGTCTTCCAATGTACTTGTTAGTGAAACCCAATAGATAGCTTTATTTTCTCTTTGTTTCCTCAAATTTTTTATGCATATCTTTTACAACTTTTGTAGTAAAGTATTCTAATGACTTGCTTATGACACCCCATAGAATATATCATGTTTAGTACCTTGGACATTGTAGCTTATTTACTTAAATCTCTTATAAATTTTGTCCAATTGTGTTCAGAGTGTGTAGCTCATTTGGTAGAGTGTTGGTCTTGCACTATCAATGTGCACCTCACATAAGTTCGAATCCCATGTAAGTTTGTTTTTATTTTACTAGTCTGCATTGTGGTTTGTGGCTTAATATCATGTAATGCATGTCTTTTAAAAACAGTAGTCAAGTCTTCCAATGTACTTGTTAGTGAAACCCAATAGATAGCTTTATTTTCTCTTTGTTTCCTCAAATTTTTAATGCATATCTTTTTCAACTTTTGTAGTAAAGTATTCTAATGACTTGCTTATGACACCCCATAGAATATATCATGTTTAGTACCTTGGACATTGTAGCTTATTTACTTAAATTGCTGATATATTTTGTGCTGTTTGTGTTCAGACTGGGTAGCTCAGTTGGTAGAGTGATGGTCTTGCACTGTCAATGTTCATGTCACATAGGTTCGAATCCCATGTAAGTTCGTTCTTGTTTTACTAGTCTGCATTGTGGTTTGTGGCTCAATACCATGTAATGCATGTCTTTTAACAACAGTAGTCAAGTCTTCCAATGTACTTGTTAGTGAAACCCAATAGATAGCTGTATTTTCTCTGTGTTTCCTCAAATTTTTTATGCATATCTTTTACAACTTTTGTAGTAAAGTAGTCTAATGACTTGCTTATGACACCCCATAGAATATATCATGTTTAGTACCTTCGACATTATAGCTTTTTTACCTAAATCTTTGATATATTTTGGGTCATTTGTGTTCAGACTGGGTAGATCAGTTGGTAGAGTGTTGGTCTTGCACTATCAATGTACACCTCACATTTGTTCGAATCCCATGTAAGTTTATTTGAATTTTACTAGTCTGCATTGTGGTTTGTGGCTCAATACCATGTAATGCATATCTTTTAACAACAGTAGTCAAGTCTTCCAATGTACTTGTTAGTGAAACCCAATAGATTGCTTTAATTTCTCTTTGTTTCCTCAAATTTTTAATGCATATCTTTTACAACTTTTGTAGTAAAGTATTCTAATGACTTGCTTATGACACCCCATAGAATATATCATGTTTAGTACCTTGGACATTGAAGCTTAACACTTAAATCTCTTATAAATTTTGTCCATTTGTGTTCAGACTGGGTAGCTTATTTGGTAGAGTGTTGGTCTTGCACTATCAATGTGAACCTCATATAAGTTCAAATTCCATGTAAGTTTGTTTTTATTTTACTAGTCTGCATTGTGGTTTGTGGCTTAATATCATGTAATGCATGTCTTTTAAAAACAGTAGTCAAGTCTTCCAATGTACTTGTTAGTGAAACCCAATAGATAGCTTTATTTTCTCTTTGTTTCCTCAAATTTTTAATGCATATCTTTTACAACTTTTGTAGTAAAGTATTCTAATGACTTGCTTATGACACCCCATAGAATATATCAAGTTTAGTACCTTGGACATTGTAGCTTATTTACTTAAATTGCTGATATATTTTGTGCTGTTTGTGTTCGGACTGGGTAGCTCAGTTGGTAGAGTGATGGTCTTGCACTGTCAATGTACACGTCACATAGGTTTGAATCCCATGTAAGTTTGATCTTGTTTTACTAGTCTGCATTGTGGTTTGTGGCTCAATACCATGCAATGCATGTCTTTTAACAACAGTAGTCAAGTCTTCCAATGTACTTGTTAGTGAAACCCAATAGCTTTATTTTCTCTTTGTTTCCTCAAATTTTTAATGCATATCTTTTACAACTTTTGTAGTAAAGTATTCTAATGACTTGCTTATGACACCCCATAGAATATATCATGTTTAGTACCTTGGACATTGTAGCTTATTTACTTAAATCTCTTATAAATTTTGGCCATTTGTGTTCAGAGTGGGTAGCTCATTTGGTAGAGTGCTGGTCTTGCACTATCAATGTGCACCTCACATAAGTTCGAATCCCATGTAAGTTTGTTTTTATTTTACTAGTCTGCATTGTGGTTTGTGGCTTAATATCATGTAATGCATGTCTTTTAAAAACAGTAGTCAAGTCTTCCAATGTACTTGTTAGTGAAACCCAATAGATAGCTTTATTTTCTCTTTGTTTCCTCAAATTTTTAATGCATATCTTTTACAACTTTTGTAGTAAAGTATTCTAATGACTTGCTTATGACACCCCATAGAATATATCATGTTTAGTACCTTGGACATTGTAGCTTATTTACTTAAAGCTCTTATAAATTTTGTCCATTTGTGTTCAGACTAGGTAGCTCATTTGGTAGAGTGTTGGTCTTGCACTATCAATGTGCACCTCACATAAGTTAGAAACCCATGTAAGTTTGTTTTTATTTTACTAGTCTGCATTGTGGTTTGTGGCTTAATATCATGTAATGCATGTCTTTTAAAAACAGTAGTCAAGTCTTCCAATGTACTTGTTAGTGAAACCCAATAGATAGCTTTATTTTCTCTTTGTTTCCTCAAATTTTTAATGCATATCTTTTACAACTTTTGTAGTAAAGTATTCTAATGACTTGCTTATGACACCCCATAGAATATATCATGTTTAGTACCTTGGACATTGTAGCTTATTTACTTAAATTGCTAATATATTTTGTGCTGTTTGTGTTCAGACTGGGTAGCTCGGTTGGTAGAGTGATAGTCTTGCACTGTCAATGTACACGTCACATAGGTTCGAATCTCATGTAAGTTTGTTCTTGTTTTACAAGTCTGCATTGTGGTTTGTGGCTCAATACCATGTAATGCATGTCTTTTAACAACAGTAGTCAAGTCTTCCAATGTACTTGTTAGTGAAACCCAATAGATAGCTTTATTTTCTCTTTGTTTCCTCAAATTTTTTATGCATATCTTTTACAACTTTTGTAGTAAAGTATTCTAATGACTTGCTTATGACACCCCATAGAATATATCATGTTTAGTACCTTGGACATTTTAGCTTATTTACTTAAATCTCTTATAAATTTTGTCCATTTGTGTTCAGAGTGGGTAGCTCATTTGGTAGAGTGTTGGTCTTGCACTATCAATGTGCACCTCACATAAGTTCGAATCCCATATAAGTTTGTTTTTATTTTACTAGTCTGCATTGTGGTTTGTGGCTTAATATCATGTAATGCATGTCTTTTAAAAACAGTAGTCAAGTCTTCCAATGTACTTGTTAGTGAAACCCAATAGATAGCTTTATTTTCTCTTTGTTTCCTCAAATTTTTAATGCATATCTTTTACAACTTTTGTAGTAAAGTATTCTAATGACTTGCTTATGACACCCCATAGAATATATCATGTTTAGTACCTTGGACATTGTAGCTTATTTACTTAAATTGCTGATATATTTTGTGCTGTTTGTGTTCAGACTGGGTAGCTCAGTTGGTAGAGTGATGGTCTTGCATTGTCAATGTACATGTCACATAGGTTTGAATCCCATGTAAGTTTGTTCTTGTTTTACTAGTCTGCATTGTGGTTTGTGGCTCAATACCATGTAATGCATGTCTTTTAACAACAGTAGTCAAGTCTTCCAATGTACTTGTTAGTGAAACCCAATAGATAGCTTTATTTTCTCTGTGTTTCCTCAAATTTTTAATGCATATCTTTTACAACTTTTGTAGTAAAGTAGTCTAATGACTTGCTTATGACACCCCATAGAATATATCATGTTTAGTACCTTGGAAATTGTATCTTATTTACCTAAATCTCTGATATATTTGGAGTCATTGGTGTTCAGACTGGGTAGCTCAGTTGGTAGAGTGTTGGTCTTGCACTATCAATGTGCACCTCACATAAGTTCGAATCCCATGTAAGTTTGTTTTTATTTTACTAGTCTGCATTGTGGTTTGTGGCTTAATATCATGTAATGCATGTCTTTGAAAAACAGTAGTCAAGTCTTCCAATGTACTTGTTAGTGAAACCCAATAGATAGCTTTATTTTCTCTTTGTTTCCTCAAATTTTTTATGCATATCTTTTACAACTTTTGTAGTAAAGTATTCTAATGACTTGCTTATGACACCCCATATAATATATCATGTTTAGTACCTTGGACATTGTAGCTTATTTACTTAAATTGCTGATATATTTTGTGCTGTTTGCGTTCAGACTGGGTAGCTCAGTTGGTAGAGTGATGGTCTTGCACTGTCAATGTACACGTCACATAGGTTCGAATCCCATGTAAGTTTGTTCTTGTTTTACTAGTCTGCATTGTGGTTTGTGGCTCAATACCATGTAATGCATGTCTTTTAACAACAGTAGTCGAGTCTTCCAATGTACTTGTTAGTGAAACCCAATAGATAGCTTTATTTTCTCTGTGTTTCCTCACATTTTTTATGCATATCTTTTACAACTTTTGTAGTAAAGTAGTCTAATGACTTGCTTATGACACCCCATAGAATATATCATGTTTAGTACCTTGGACATTGTAGCTTATTTACTTAAATCTCTTATAAATTTGGTTCATTTGTGTTCAGACTGGGTAGCTCATTTGGTAGAGTGTTGGTCTTGCACTATCAATGTGCACCTCCAATAAGTTCGAATCCCATGTACGTTTGTTTTTATTTTACTAGACTGCATTGTGGTTTGTGGCTCAATATAATGTAATGCATATCTTTTAACAACATTAGTCAAGTCTTCCAATGTACTTGTTTGTGAAACCCAATAGATAGCTTTATTTTATCTTTGTTTCCTCAAATTTTTAATGCATATCTTTTACAACTTTTGTAGTAAAGTATTCTAATGACTTGCTTATGACACCCCATAGAATATATCATGTTTAGTACCTTGGACATTGTAGCTTATTTACTTAAATCTCTTATAAATTTGGTCCATTTGTGTTCAGACTGGGTAGCTCATTTGGTAGAGTGTTGGTCTTGCACTATCAATGTGCACCTCACATAAGTTCAAATCCCATGTAAGTTTGTTTTTATTTTACTAGTCTGCATTGTCGTTTGTGGCTCAATATAATGTAATGCATGTCTTTTAAAAACAGTAGTCAAGTCTTCCACTGTACTTGTTAGTGAAACCAAATAGATAGCTTTATTTTCTCTTTGTTTCCTCAAATTTTTAATGCATATCTTTTACAACTTTTGTAGTAAAGTATTCTAATGACTTGCTTATGACACCCTATAGAATATATCATGTTTAGTACCTTGGACATTGTAGCTTATTTACTTAAATTGCTGATATATTTTGTGCTGTTTGTGTTCAGACTGGGTAGTTCAGTTGGTAGAGTGATGGTCTTGCATTGTCAATGTACACGTCACATAGGTTCGAATCCCATGTAAGTTTGTTTTTGTTTTACTAGTCTGCATTGTGGTTTGTGGCTCAATACCATGTAATTCATGTCTTTTAACAACAGTAGTCAAGTCTTCCAATGTACTTGTTAGTGAAACCCAATAGATAGCTTTATTTTCTCTGTGTTTCCTCAAATTTTTTATGCATATCTTTTACAACTTTTGTAGTAAAGTAGTCTAATGACTTGCTTATGACACCCCATAGAATATATCATGTTTAATACCTTGGACATTATAGCTTATTTACCTAAATCTCTGATATATTTTGGGTCATTTGTGTTCTGACTGGGTAGCTCAGTTGGTAGAGTGTTGGTCTTGCACAAGCAATGTACACCTCACATTGGTTCGAATCCCATGTAAGTTTATTTGAATTTTACTAGTCTGCATTGTGGTTTGTGGCTCAATACCATGTAATGCATATCTTTTAACAACAGTAGTCAAGTCTTCCAATGTACTTGTTAGTGAAACCCAATAGATAGCTTTATTTTCTCTTTGTTTCCTCAAATTTTTAATGCATATCTTTTACAACTTTTGTAGTAAAGTATTCTAATGACTTGCTTATGACACCCCATATAATATATCATGTTTAGTACCTTGGACATTGTAGCTTATTTACTTAAATTGCTGATATATTTTGTGCTGTTTGCGTTCAGACTGGGTAGCTCAGTTGGTAGAGTGATGGTCTTGCACTGTCAATGTACACGTCACATAGGTTCGAATCCCATGTAAGTTTGTTCTTGTTTTACTAGTCTGCATTGTGGTTTGTGGCTCAATACCATGTAATGCATGTCTTTTAACAACAGTAGTCGAGTCTTCCAATGTACTTGTTAGTGAAACCCAATAGATAGCTTTATTTTCTCTGTGTTTCCTCAAATTTTTTATGCATATCTTTTACAACTTTTGTAGTAAAGTAGTCTAATGACTTGCTTATGACACCCCATAGAATATATCATGTTTAGTACCTTGGACATTGTAGCTTATTAACTTAAATCTCTTATAAATTTGGTCCATTTGTGTTCAGACTGGGTAGCTCATTTGGTAGAGTGTTGGTCTTGCACTATCAATGTGTACCTCACATAAGTTCAAATCCCATGTACGTTTGTTTTTATTTTACTAGACTGCATTGTGGTTTGTGGCTCAATATAATGTAATGCATATCTTTTAACAACATTAGTCAAGTCTTCCAATGTACTTGTTAGTGAAACCCAATAGATAGCTTTATTTTATCTTTGTTTCCTCAAATTTTTAATGCATATCTTTTACAACTTTTATAGTAAAGTATTCTAATGACTTGCTTATGACACCCCATAGAATATATCATGTTTAGTACCTTGGACATTGTAGCTTATTTACTTAAATCTCTTATAAATTTGGTCCATTTGTGTTCAGACTGGGTAGCTCATTTGGTAGAGTGTTGGTCTTGCACTATCAATGTGCACCTCACATAAGTTCAAATCCCATGTAAGTTTGTTTTTATTTTACTAGTCTGCATTGTCGTTTGTGGCTCAATATAATGTAATGCATGTCTTTTAAAAACAGTAGTCAAGTCTTCCAGTGTACTTGTTAGTGAAACCCAATAGATTGCTTTAATTTCTCTTTGTTTCCTCAAATTTTTAATGCATATCTTTTACAACTTTTGTAGTAAAGTATTCTAATGACTTGCTTATGACACCCCATAGAATATATCATGTTTAGTACCTTGGACATTGTAGCTTATTTACTTAAATTGCTGATATATTTTGTGCTGTTTGTGTTCGGACTGGGTAGCTCAGTTGGTAGAGTGATGGTCTTGCACTATCAATGTGCACCTCACATAAGTTAGAAACCCATGTAAGTTTGTTTTTATTTTACTAGTCTGCATTGTGGTTTGTGGCTTAATATCATGTAATGCATGTCTTTTAAAAACAGTAGTCAAGTCTTCCAATGTACTTGTTAGTGAAACCCAATAGATAGCTTTATTTTCTCTTTGTTTCCTCAAATTTTTAATGCATATCTTTTACAACTTTTGTAGTAAAGTATTCTAATGACTTGCTTATGACACCCCATAGAATATATCATGTTTAGTTCCTTGGACATTGTAGCTTATTTACTTAAATTGCTGATATATTTTGTGCTGTTTGTGTTCGGACTGGGTAGCTCAGTTGGTAGAGTGATGGTCTTGCACTGTCAATGTACACGTCACATAGGTTGGAATACCATGTAAGTTTGATCTTGTTTTACTAGTCTGCATTGTGGTTTGTGGCTCAATACCATGCAATGCATGTCTTTTAACAACAGTAGTCAAGTCTTCCAATGTACTTGTTAGTGAAACCCAATAGATAGCTTTATTTTCTCTGTGTTTCCTCAATTTTTTTATGCATATCTTTTACAACTTTTGTAGTAAAGTAGTCTAATGACTTGCTTATGACACCCCATAGAATATATCATGTTTAGTATCTTGGACATTATAGCTTTTTTACCTAAATCTCTGATATATTTTGGGGCATTTGTGTTCAGACTGGGTAGGTCAGTTGGTAGAGTGTTGGTCTTGCACTATCAATGTACACCTCACATTGGTTCAAATCCCATGTAAGTTTATATGAATTTTACTAGTCTGCATTGTGGTTTGTGGCTCAATACCATGTAATGCATATCTTTTAACAACAGTAGTCAAGTCTTCCAATGTACTTGTTAGTGAAACCCAATAGATAGCTTTATTTTCTCTTTGTTTCCTCAAATTTTTAATGCATATCTTTTACAACTTTTGTAGTAAAGTATTCTAATGACTTGCTTATGACACCCCATAGAATATATCATGTTTAGTACCTTGGACATTGTAGCTTATTTACTTAAATCTCTTATAAATTTAGTCCATTCGTGTTCAGACTGGGTAGCTCATTTGGTAGAGTGTTGGTCTTGCACTATCAATGTGCACCTCATATAAGTTTGAATCCCATGTAAGTTTGTTTTTATTTTACTAGTCTGCATTGTGGTTTGTGGCTTAATATCATGTAATGCATGTCTTTTAAAAACAGTAGTCAAGTCTTCCAATGTACTTGTTAGTGAAACCCAATAGATAGCTTTATTTTCTCTTTGTTTCCTCAAATTTTTAATGCATATCTTTTACAACTTTTGTAGTAAAGTATTCTAATGACTTGCTTATGACACCCCATAGAATATATCATGTTTAGTACCTTGGACATTGTAGCTTATTTACTTAAATTGCTGATATATTTTGTGCTGTTTGTGTTCAGACTGGGTAGCTCAGTTGGTAGAGTGATGGTCTTGCATTGTCAATGTACATGTCACATAGGTTTGAATCCCATGTAAGTTTGTTCTTGTTTTACTAGTCTGCATTGTGGTTTGTGGCTCAATACCATGTAATGCATGTCTTTTAACAACAGTAGTCAAGTCTTCCAATGTACTTGTTAGTGAAACCCAATAGATAGCTTTATTTTCTCTGTGTTTCCTCAAATTTTTTATGCATATCTTTTACAACTTTTGTAGTAAAGTAGTCTAATGACTTGCTTATGACACCCCATAGAATATATCATGTTTAGTACCTTGGACATTATAGCTTTTTTACCTAAATCTCTGATATATTTTGGGTCACTTGTGTTCAGTCTGGTTAGATCAGTTGGTAGAGTGTTGGTCTTGCACTATCAATGTACACCTCACATTTGTTCGAATCCCATGTAAGTTTATTTGAATTTTACTAGTCTGCATTGTGGTTTGTGGCTCAATACCATGTAATGCATATCTTTTAACAACAGTAGTCAAGTCTTCCAATGTACTTGTTAGTGAAACCCAATAGATAGCTTTATTTTCTCTTTGTTTCCTCAAATTTTTAATGCATATCTTTTACAACTTTTGTAGTAAAGTATTCTAATGACTTGCTTATGACACCCCATAGAATATATCATGTTTAGTACCTTGGACATTGTAGCTTATTTACTTAAATCTCTTATAAATTTTGGCCATTTGTGTTCAGAGTGGGTAGCTCATTTGGTAGAGTGCTGGTCTTGCACTATCAATGTGCACCTCACATAAGTTCGAATCCCATGTAAGTTTGTTTTTATTTTACTAGTCTGCATTGTGGTTTGTGGCTTAATATCATGTAATGCATGTCTTTTAAAAACAGTAGTCAAGTCTTCCAATGTACTTGTTAGTGAAACCCAATAGATAGCTTTATTTTCTCTTTGTTTCCTCAAATTTTTAATGCATATCTTTTACAACTTTTGTAGTAAAGTATTCTAATGACTTGCTTATGACACCCCATAGAATATATCATGTTTAGTACCTTGGACATTGTAGCTTATTTACTTAAAGCTCTTATAAATTTTGTCCATTTGTGTTCAGACTAGGTAGCTCATTTGGTAGAGTGTTGGTCTTGCACTATCAATGTGCACCTCACATAAGTTAGAAACCCATGTAAGTTTGTTTTTATTTTACTAGTCTGCATTGTGGTTTGTGGCTTAATATCATGTAATGCATGTCTTTTAAAAACAGTAGTCAAGTCTTCCAATGTACTTGTTAGTGAAACCCAATAGATAGCTTTATTTTCTCTTTGTTTCCTCAAATTTTTAATGCATATCTTTTACAACTTTTGTAGTAAAGTATTCTAATGACTTGCTTATGACACCCCATAGAATATATCATGTTTAGTACCTTGGACATTGTAGCTTATTTACTTAAATTGCTAATATATTTTGTGCTGTTTGTGTTCAGACTGGGTAGCTCGGTTGGTAGAGTGATAGTCTTGCACTGTCAATGTACACGTCACATAGGTTCGAATCTCATGTAAGTTTGTTCTTGTTTTACAAGTCTGCATTGTGGTTTGTGGCTCAATACCATGTAATGCATGTCTTTTAACAACAGTAGTCAAGTCTTCCAATGTACTTGTTAGTGAAACCCAATAGATAGCTTTATTTTCTCTTTGTTTCCTCAAATTTTTTATGCATATCTTTTACAACTTTTGTAGTAAAGTATTCTAATGACTTGCTTATGACACCCCATAGAATATATCATGTTTAGTACCTTGGACATTTTAGCTTATTTACTTAAATCTCTTATAAATTTTGTCCATTTGTGTTCAGAGTGGGTAGCTCATTTGGTAGAGTGTTGGTCTTGCACTATCAATGTGCACCTCACATAAGTTCGAATCCCATATAAGTTTGTTTTTATTTTACTAGTCTGCATTGTGGTTTGTGGCTTAATATCATGTAATGCATGTCTTTTAAAAACAGTAGTCAAGTCTTCCAATGTACTTGTTAGTGAAACCCAATAGATAGCTTTATTTTCTCTTTGTTTCCTCAAATTTTTAATGCATATCTTTTACAACTTTTGTAGTAAAGTATTCTAATGACTTGCTTATGACACCCCATAGAATATATCATGTTTAGTACCTTGGACATTGTAGCTTATTTACTTAAATTGCTGATATATTTTGTGCAGTTTGTGTTCAGACTGGGTAGCTCAGTTGGTAGAGTGATGGTCTTGCATTGTCAATGTACATGTCACATAGGTTTGAATCCCATGTAAGTTTGTTCTTGTTTTACTAGTCTGCATTGTGGTTTGTGGCTCAATACCATGTAATGCATGTCTTTTAACAACAGTAGTCAAGTCTTCCAATGTACTTGTTAGTGAAACCCAATAGATAGCTTTATTTTCTCTGTGTTTCCTCAAATTTTTTATGCATATCTTTTACAACTTTTGTAGTAAAGTAGTCTAATGACTTGCTTATGACACCCCATAGAATATATCATGTTTAGTACCTTGGAAATTGTATCTTATTTACCTAAATCTCTGATATATTTGGAGTCATTGGTGTTCAGACTGGGTAGCTCAGTTGGTAGAGTGTTGGTCTTGCACTATCAATGTGCACCTCACATAAGTTCGAATCCCATGTAAGTTTGTTTTTATTTTACTAGTCTGCATTGTGGTTTGTGGCTTAATATCATGTAATGCATGTCTTTGAAAAACAGTAGTCAAGTCTTCCAATGTACTTGTTAGTGAAACCCAATAGATAGCTTTATTTTCTCTTTGTTTCCTCAAATTTTTTATGCATATCTTTTACAACTTTTGTAGTAAAGTATTCTAATGACTTGCTTATGACACCCCATATAATATATCATGTTTAGTACCTTGGACATTGTAGCTTATTTACTTAAATTGCTGATATATTTTGTGCTGTTTGCGTTCAGACTGGGTAGCTCAGTTGGTAGAGTGATGGTCTTGCACTGTCAATGTACACGTCACATAGGTTCGAATCCCATGTAAGTTTGTTCTTGTTTTACTAGTCTGCATTGTGGTTTGTGGCTCAATACCATGTAATGCATGTCTTTTAACAACAGTAGTCGAGTCTTCCAATGTACTTGTTAGTGAAACCCAATAGATAGCTTTATTTTCTCTGTGTTTCCTCACATTTTTTATGCATATCTTTTACAACTTTTGTAGTAAAGTAGTCTAATGACTTGCTTATGACACCCCATAGAATATATCATGTTTAGTACCTTGGACATTGTAGCTTATTTACTTAAATCTCTTATAAATTTGGTTCATTTGTGTTCAGACTGGGTAGCTCATTTGGTAGAGTGTTGGTCTTGCACTATCAATGTGCACCTCCAATAAGTTCGAATCCCATGTACGTTTGTTTTTATTTTACTAGACTGCATTGTGGTTTGTGGCTCAATATAATGTAATGCATATCTTTTAACAACATTAGTCAAGTCTTCCAATGTACTTGTTTGTGAAACCCAATAGATAGCTTTATTTTATCTTTGTTTCCTCAAATTTTTAATGCATATCTTTTACAACTTTTGTAGTAAAGTATTCTAATGACTTGCTTATGACACCCCATAGAATATATCATGTTTAGTACCTTGGACATTGTAGCTTATTTACTTAAATCTCTTATAAATTTGGTCCATTTGTGTTCAGACTGGGTAGCTCATTTGGTAGAGTGTTGGTCTTGCACTATCAATGTGCACCTCACATAAGTTCAAATCCCATGTAAGTTTGTTTTTATTTTACTAGTCTGCATTGTCGTTTGTGGCTCAATATAATGTAATGCATGTCTTTTAAAAACAGTAGTCAAGTCTTCCACTGTACTTGTTAGTGAAACCAAATAGATAGCTTTATTTTCTCTTTGTTTCCTCAAATTTTTAATGCATATCTTTTACAACTTTTGTAGTAAAGTATTCTAATGACTTGCTTATGACACCCTATAGAATATATCATGTTTAGTACCTTGGACATTGTAGCTTATTTACTTAAATTGCTGATATATTTTGTGCTGTTTGTGTTCAGACTGGGTAGTTCAGTTGGTAGAGTGATGGTCTTGCATTGTCAATGTACACGTCACATAGGTTCGAATCCCATGTAAGTTTGTTTTTGTTTTACTAGTCTGCATTGTGGTTTGTGGCTCAATACCATGTAATTCATGTCTTTTAACAACAGTAGTCAAGTCTTCCAATGTACTTGTTAGTGAAACCCAATAGATAGCTTTATTTTCTCTGTGTTTCCTCAAATTTTTTATGCATATCTTTTACAACTTTTGTAGTAAAGTAGTCTAATGACTTGCTTATGACACCCCATAGAATATATCATGTTTAATACCTTGGACATTATAGCTTATTTACCTAAATCTCTGATATATTTTGGGTCATTTGTGTTCTGACTGGGTAGCTCAGTTGGTAGAGTGTTGGTCTTGCACAAGCAATGTACACCTCACATTGGTTCGAATCCCATGTAAGTTTATTTGAATTTTACTAGTCTGCATTGTGGTTTGTGGCTCAATACCATGTAATGCATATCTTTTAACAACAGTAGTCAAGTCTTCCAATGTACTTGTTAGTGAAACCCAATAGATAGCTTTATTTTATCTTTGTTTCCTCAAATTTGTAATGCATATCTTTTACAACTTTTGTAGTAAAGTATTCTAATGACTTGCTTATGACACCCCATAGAATATATCATGTTTAGTACCTTGGACATTGTAGCTTATTTACTTAAATCTCTTATAAATTTTGTTCATTGGTGTTCAGACTGGGTAGCTCAGTTGGTAGAGTGTTGGTCTTGCACTATCAATGTGCACCTCACATAAGTTCGAATCCCATGTAAGTTTGTTTTTATTTTACTAGTCTGCATTGTGGTTTGTGGCTTAATATCATGTAATGCATGTCTTTTAAAAACAGTAGTCAAGTCTTCCAATGTACTTGTTAGTGAAACCCAATAGATAGCTTTATTTTCTCTTTGTTTCCTCAAATTTTTAATGCATATCTTTTACAACTTTTGTAGTAAAGTATTCTAATGACTTGCTTATGACACCCCATATAATATATCATGTTTAGTACCTTGGACATTGTAGCTTATTTACTTAAATTGCTGATATATTTTGTGCTGTTTGCGTTCAGACTGGGTAGCTCAGTTGGTAGAGTGATGGTCTTGCACTGTCAATGTACACGTCACATAGGTTCGAATCCCATGTAAGTTTGTTCTTGTTTTACTAGTCTGCATTGTGGTTTGTGGCTCAATACCATGTAATGCATGTCTTTTAACAACAGTAGTCGAGTCTTCCAATGTACTTGTTAGTGAAACCCAATAGATAGCTTTATTTTCTCTGTGTTTCCTCAAATTTTTTATGCATATCTTTTACAACTTTTGTAGTAAAGTAGTCTAATGACTTGCTTATGACACCCCATAGAATATATCATGTTTAGTACCTTGGACATTGTAGCTTATTAACTTAAATCTCTTATAAATTTGGTCCATTTGTGTTCAGACTGGGTAGCTCATTTGGTAGAGTGTTGGTCTTGCACTATCAATGTGTACCTCACATAAGTTCAAATCCCATGTACGTTTGTTTTTATTTTACTAGACTGCATTGTGGTTTGTGGCTCAATATAATGTAATGCATATCTTTTAACAACATTAGTCAAGTCTTCCAATGTACTTGTTAGTGAAACCCAATAGATAGCTTTATTTTATCTTTGTTTCCTCAAATTTTTAATGCATATCTTTTACAACTTTTATAGTAAAGTATTCTAATGACTTGCTTATGACACCCCATAGAATATATCATGTTTAGTACCTTGGACATTGTAGCTTATTTACTTAAATCTCTTATAAATTTGGTCCATTTGTGTTCAGACTGGGTAGCTCATTTGGTAGAGTGTTGGTCTTGCACTATCAATGTGCACCTCACATAAGTTCAAATCCCATGTAAGTTTGTTTTTATTTTACTAGTCTGCATTGTCGTTTGTGGCTCAATATAATGTAATGCATGTCTTTTAAAAACAGTAGTCAAGTCTTCCAGTGTACTTGTTAGTGAAACCCAATAGATTGCTTTAATTTCTCTTTGTTTCCTCAAATTTTTAATGCATATCTTTTACAACTTTTGTAGTAAAGTATTCTAATGACTTGCTTATGACACCCCATAGAATATATCATGTTTAGTACCTTGGACATTGTAGCTTATTTACTTAAATTGCTGATATATTTTGTGCTGTTTGTGTTCGGACTGGGTAGCTCAGTTGGTAGAGTGATGGTCTTGCACTATCAATGTGCACCTCACATAAGTTAGAAACCCATGTAAGTTTGTTTTTATTTTACTAGTCTGCATTGTGGTTTGTGGCTTAATATCATGTAATGCATGTCTTTTAAAAACAGTAGTCAAGTCTTCCAATGTACTTGTTAGTGAAACCCAATAGATAGCTTTATTTTCTCTTTGTTTCCTCAAATTTTTAATGCATATCTTTTACAACTTTTGTAGTAAAGTATTCTAATGACTTGCTTATGACACCCCATAGAATATATCATGTTTAGTTCCTTGGACATTGTAGCTTATTTACTTAAATTGCTGATATATTTTGTGCTGTTTGTGTTCGGACTGGGTAGCTCAGTTGGTAGAGTGATGGTCTTGCACTGTCAATGTACACGTCACATAGGTTGGAATACCATGTAAGTTTGATCTTGTTTTACTAGTCTGCATTGTGGTTTGTGGCTCAATACCATGCAATGCATGTCTTTTAACAACAGTAGTCAAGTCTTCCAATGTACTTGTTAGTGAAACCCAATAGATAGCTTTATTTTCTCTGTGTTTCCTCAATTTTTTTATGCATATCTTTTACAACTTTTGTAGTAAAGTAGTCTAATGACTTGCTTATGACACCCCATAGAATATATCATGTTTAGTATCTTGGACATTATAGCTTTTTTACCTAAATCTCTGATATATTTTGGGGCATTTGTGTTCAGACTGGGTAGGTCAGTTGGTAGAGTGTTGGTCTTGCACTATCAATGTACACCTCACATTGGTTCAAATCCCATGTAAGTTTATATGAATTTTACTAGTCTGCATTGTGGTTTGTGGCTCAATACCATGTAATGCATATCTTTTAACAACAGTAGTCAAGTCTTCCAATGTACTTGTTAGTGAAACCCAATAGATAGCTTTATTTTCTCTTTGTTTCCTCAAATTTTTAATGCATATCTTTTACAACTTTTGTAGTAAAGTATTCTAATGACTTGCTTATGACACCCCATAGAATATATCATGTTTAGTACCTTGGACATTGTAGCTTATTTACTTAAATCTCTTATAAATTTAGTCCATTCGTGTTCAGACTGGGTAGCTCATTTGGTAGAGTGTTGGTCTTGCACTATCAATGTGCACCTCATATAAGTTTGAATCCCATGTAAGTTTGTTTTTATTTTACTAGTCTGCATTGTGGTTTGTGGCTTAATATCATGTAATGCATGTCTTTTAAAAACAGTAGTCAAGTCTTCCAATGTACTTGTTAGTGAAACCCAATAGATAGCTTTATTTTCTCTTTGTTTCCTCAAATTTTTAATGCATATCTTTTACAACTTTTGTAGTAAAGTATTCTAATGACTTGCTTATGACACCCCATAGAATATATCATGTTTAGTACCTTGGACATTGTAGCTTATTTACTTAAATTGCTGATATATTTTGTGCTGTTTGTGTTCAGACTGGGTAGCTCAGTTGGTAGAGTGATGGTCTTGCATTGTCAATGTACATGTCACATAGGTTTGAATCCCATGTAAGTTTGTTCTTGTTTTACTAGTCTGCATTGTGGTTTGTGGCTCAATACCATGTAATGCATGTCTTTTAACAACAGTAGTCAAGTCTTCCAATGTACTTGTTAGTGAAACCCAATAGATAGCTTTATTTTCTCTGTGTTTCCTCAAATTTTTTATGCATATCTTTTACAACTTTTGTAGTAAAGTAGTCTAATGACTTGCTTATGACACCCCATAGAATATATCATGTTTAGTACCTTGGACATTATAGCTTTTTTACCTAAATCTCTGATATATTTTGGGTCACTTGTGTTCAGTCTGGTTAGATCAGTTGGTAGAGTGTTGGTCTTGCACTATCAATGTACACCTCACATTTGTTCGAATCCCATGTAAGTTTATTTGAATTTTACTAGTCTGCATTGTGGTTTGTGGCTCAATACCATGTAATGCATATCTTTTAACAACAGTAGTCAAGTCTTCCAATGTACTTGTTAGTGAAACCCAATAGATAGCTTTATTTTCTCTTTGTTTCCTCAAATTTTTAATGCATATCTTTTACAACTTTTGTAGTAAAGTATTCTAATGACTTGCTTATGACACCCCATAGAATATATCATGTTTAGTACCTTGGACATTGTAGCTTAATACTTAAATCTCTTATAAATTTTGTCCATTTGTGTTCAGACTGGGTAGCTTATTTGGTAGAGTGTTGGTCTTGCACTATCAATGTGCACATCATATAAGTTCGAATCCCATGTAAGTTTGTTTTTATTTTACTAGTCTGCATTGAGGTTTGTGGCTTAATATCATGTAATGCATGTCTTTTAAAAACAGTAGTCAAGTCTTCCAATGTACTTGTTAGTGAAACCCAATAGATAGCTTTATTTTCTCTTTGTTTCCTCAAATTTTTAATGCATATCTTTTACAACTTTTGTAGTAAAGTATTCTAATGACTTGCTTATGACACCCCATAGAATATATCATGTTTAGTACCTTGGAAATTGTAGCTTATTTACTTAAATTGCTGATATATTTTGTGTTGTTTGTGTTCGGACTGGGTAGCTCAGTTGGTAGAGTGATGGTCTTGCACTGTCAATGTACACGTCACATAGGTTCGAATCCCATGTAAGTTTGATCTTGTTTTACTAGTCTGCATTGTGGTTTGTGGCTCAATACCATATAATGCATATCTTTTAACAACAGTAGTCAAGTCTTCCAATGTACTTGTTAGTGAAACCCAATAGATAGCTTTATTTTCTCTGTGTTTCCTCAAATTTTTTTGCATATCTTTTACAACTTTTGTAGTAAAGTAGTCTAATGACTTGCTTATGACACCCCATAGAATATATCATGTTTAGTACCTTGGAAATTGTATCTTATTTACCTAAATCTCTGATATATTTGGAGTCATTGGTGTTCAGACTGGGTAGCTCAGTTGGTAGAGTGTTGGTCTTGCACTATCAATGTGCACCTCACATAAGTTCGAATCCCATGTAAGTTTGTTTTTATTTTACTAGTCTGCATTGTGGTTTGTGGCTTAATATCATGTAATGCATGTCTTTGAAAAACAGTAGTCAAGTCTTCCAATGTACTTGTTAGTGAAACCCAATAGATAGCTTTATTTTCTCTTTGTTTCCTCAAATTTTTTATGCATATCTTTTACAACTTTTGTAGTAAAGTATTCTAATGACTTGCTTATGACACCCCATATAATATATCATGTTTAGTACCTTGGACATTGTAGCTTATTTACTTAAATTGCTGATATATTTTGTGCTGTTTGCGTTCAGACTGGGTAGCTCAGTTGGTAGAGTGATGGTCTTGCACTGTCAATGTACACGTCACATAGGTTCGAATCCCATGTAAGTTTGTTCTTGTTTTACTAGTCTGCATTGTGGTTTGTGGCTCAATACCATGTAATGCATGTCTTTTAACAACAGTAGTCGAGTCTTCCAATGTACTTGTTAGTGAAACCCAATAGATAGCTTTATTTTCTCTGTGTTTCCTCACATTTTTTATGCATATCTTTTACAACTTTTGTAGTAAAGTAGTCTAATGACTTGCTTATGACACCCCATAGAATATATCATGTTTAGTACCTTGGACATTGTAGCTTATTTACTTAAATCTCTTATAAATTTGGTCCATTTGTGGTCAGACTGGGTAGCTCATTTGGTAGAGTGTTGGTCTTGCACTATCAATGTGCACCTCACATAAGTTCGAATCCCATGTACGTTTGTTTTTATTTTACTAGACTGCATTGTGGTTTGTGGCTCAATATAATGTAATGCATATCTTTTAACAACATTAGTCAAGTCTTCCAATGTACTTGTTTGTGAAACCCAATAGATAGCTTTATTTTATCTTTGTTTCCTCAAATTTTTAATGCATATCTTTTACAACTTTTGTAGTAAAGTATTCTAATGACTTGCTTATGACACCCCATAGAATATATCATGTTTAGTACCTTGGACATTGTAGCTTATTTACTTAAATCTCTTATAAATTTGGTCCATTTGTGTTCAGACTGGGTAGCTCATTTGGTAGAGTGTTGGTCTTGCACTATCAATGTGCACCTCACATAAGTTCAAATCCCATGTAAGTTTGTTTTTATTTTACTAGTCTGCATTGTCGTTTGTGGCTCAATATAATGTAATGCATGTCTTTTAAAAACAGTAGTCAAGTCTTCCACTGTACTTGTTAGTGAAACCAAATAGATAGCTTTATTTTCTCTTTGTTTCCTCAAATTTTTAATGCATATCTTTTACAACTTTTGTAGTAAAGTATTCTAATGACTTGCTTATGACACCCCATAGAATATATCATGTTTAGTACCTTGGACATTGTAGCTTATTTACTTAAATTGCTGATATATTTTGTGCTGTTTGTGTTCAGACTGGGTAGCTCAGTTGGTAGAGTGATGGTCTTGCATTGTCAATGTACACGTCACATAGGTTCGAATCCCATGTAAGTTTGTTTTTGCTTTACTAGTCTGCATTGTGGTTTGTGGCTCAATACCATGTAATTCATGTCTTTTAACAACAGTAGTCAAGTCTTCCAATGTACTTGTTAGTGAAACCCAATAGATAGCTTTATTTTCTCTGTGTTTCCTCAAATTTTTTATGCATATCTTTTACAACTTTTGTAGTAAAGTAGTCTAATGACTTGCTTATGACACCCCATAGAATATATCATGTTTAATACCTTGGACATTATAGCTTATTTACCTAAATCTCTGATATATTTTGGGTCATTTGTGTTCTGACTGGGTAGCTCAGTTGGTAGAGTGTTGGTCTTGCACAAGCAATGTACACCTCACATTGGTTCGAATCCCATGTAAGTTTATTTGAATTTTACTAGTCTGCATTGTGGTTTGTGGCTCAATACCATGTAATGCATATCTTTTAACAACAGTAGTCAAGTCTTCCAATGTACTTGTTAGTGAAACCCAATAGATAGCTTTATTTTATCTTTGTTTCCTCAAATTTGTAATGCATATCTTTTACAACTTTTGTAGTAAAGTATTCTAATGACTTGCTTATGACACCCCATAGAATATATCATGTTTAGTACCTTGGACATTGTAGCTTATTTACTTAAATCTCTTATAAATTTTGTTCATTGGTGTTCAGACTGGGTAGCTCAGTTGGTAGAGTGTTGGTCTTGCACTATCAATGTGCACCTCACATAAGTTCGAATCCCATGTAAGTTTGTTTTTATTTTACTAGTCTGCATTGTGGTTTGTGGCTTAATATCATGTAATGCATGTCTTTTAAAAACAGTAGTCAAGTCTTCCAATGTACTTGTTAGTGAAACCCAATAGATAGCTTTATTTTCTCTTTGTTTCCTCAAATTTTTAATGCATATCTTTTACAACTTTTGTAGTAAAGTATTCTAATGACTTGCTTATGACACCCCATATAATATATCATGTTTAGTACCTTGGACATTGTAGCTTATTTACTTAAATTGCTGATATATTTTGTGCTGTTTGCGTTCAGACTGGGTAGCTCAGTTGGTAGAGTGATGGTCTTGCACTGTCAATGTACACGTCACATAGGTTCGAATCCCATGTAAGTTTGTTCTTGTTTTACTAGTCTGCATTGTGGTTTGTGGCTCAACACCATGTAATGCATGTCTTTTAACAACAGTAGTCGAGTCTTCCAATGTACTTGTTAGTGAAACCCAATAGATAGCTTTATTTTCTCTGTGTTTCCTCAAATTTTTTTATGCATATCTTTTACAACTTTTGTAGTAAAGTAGTCTAATGACTTGCTTATGACACCCCATAGAATATATCATGTTTAGTACCTTGGACATTGTAGCTTATTTACTTAAATCTCTTATAAATTTGGCCCATTTGTGTTCAGACTGGGTAGCTCATTTGGTAGAGTGTTGGTCTTGCACTATCAATGTGCACCTCACATAAGTTCAAATCCCATGTACGTTTGTTTTTATTTTACTAGACTGCATTGTGGTTTGTGGCTCAATATAATGTAATGCATATCTTTTAACAACATTAGTCAAGTCTTCCAATGTACTTGTTAGTGAAACCCAATAGATAGCTTTATTTTATCTTTGTTTCCTCAAATTTTTAATGCATATCTTTTACAACTTTTATAGTAAAGTATTCTAATGACTTGCTTATGACACCCCATAGAATATATCATGTTTAGTACCTTGGACATTGTAGCTTATTTACTTAAATCTCTTATAAATTTGGTCCATTTGTGTTCAGACTGGGTAGCTCATTTGGTAGAGTGTTGGTCTTGCACTATCAATGTGCACCTCACATAAGTTCAAATCCCATGTAAGTTTGTTTTTATTTTACTAGTCTGCATTGTCGTTTGTGGCTCAATATAATGTAATGCATGTCTTTTAAAAACAGTAGTCAAGTCTTCCAGTGTACTTGTTAGTGAAACCCAATAGATTGCTTTAATTTCTCTTTGTTTCCTCAAATTTTTAATGCATATCTTTTACAACTTTTGTAGTAAAGTATTCTAATGACTTGCTTATGACACCCCATAGAATATATCATGTTTAGTACCTTGGACATTGTAGCTTATTTACTTAAATTGCTGATATATTTTGTGCTGTTTGTGTTCGGACTGGGTAGCTCAGTTGGTAGAGTGATGGTCTTGCACTATCAATGTGCACCTCACATAAGTTAGAAACCCATGTAAGTTTGTTTTTATTTTACTAGTCTGCATTGTGGTTTGTGGCTTAATATCATGTAATGCATGTCTTTTAAAAACAGTAGTCAAGTCTTCCAATGTACTTGTTAGTGAAACCCAATAGATAGCTTTATTTTCTCTTTGTTTCCTCAAATTTTTAATGCATATCTTTTACAACTTTTGTAGTAAAGTATTCTAATGACTTGCTTATGACACCCCATATAATATATCATGTTTAGTACCTTGGACATTGTAGCTTATTTACTTAAATTGCTGATATATTTTGTGCTGTTTGCGTTCAGACTGGGTAGCTCAGTTGGTAGAGTGATGGTCTTGCACTGTCAATGTACACGTCACATAGGTTCGAATCCCATGTAAGTTTGTTCTTGTTTTACTAGTCTGCATTGTGGTTTGTGGCTCAACACCATGTAATGCATGTCTTTTAACAACAGTAGTCGAGTCTTCCAATGTACTTGTTAGTGAAACCCAATAGATAGCTTTATTTTCTCTGTGTTTCCTCAAATTTTTTTATGCATATCTTTTACAACTTTTGTAGTAAAGTAGTCTAATGACTTGCTTATGACACCCCATAGAATATATCATGTTTAGTACCTTGGACATTGTAGCTTATTTACTTAAATCTCTTATAAATTTGGTCCATTTGTGTTCAGACTGGGTAGCTCATTTGGTAGAGTGTTGGTCTTGCACTATCAATGTGCACCTCACATAAGTTCAAATCCCATGTACGTTTGTTTTTATTTTACTAGACTGCATTGTGGTTTGTGGCTCAATATAATGTAATGCATATCTTTTAACAACATTAGTCAAGTCTTCCAATGTACTTGTTAGTGAAACCCAATAGATAGCTTTATTTTATCTTTGTTTCCTCAAATTTTTAATGCATATCTTTTACAACTTTTATAGTAAAGTATTCTAATGACTTGCTTATGACACCCCATAGAATATATCATGTTTAGTACCTTGGACATTGTAGCTTATTTACTTAAATCTCTTATAAATTTGGTCCATTTGTGTTCAGACTGGGTAGCTCATTTGGTAGAGTGTTGGTCTTGCACTATCAATGTGCACCTCACATAAGTTCAAATCCCATGTAAGTTTGTTTTTATTTTACTAGTCTGCATTGTCGTTTGTGGCTCAATATAATGTAATGCATGTCTTTTAAAAACAGTAGTCAAGTCTTCCAGTGTACTTGTTAGTGAAACCCAATAGATTGCTTTAATTTCTCTTTGTTTCCTCAAATTTTGAATGCATATCTTTTACAACTTTTGTAGTAAAGTATTCTAATGACTTGCTTATGACACCCCATAGAATATATCATGTTTAGTACCTTGGACATTGTAGCTTATTTACTTAAATTGCTGATATATTTTGTGCTGTTTGTGTTCGGACTGGGTAGCTCAGTTGGTAGAGTGATGGTCTTGCACTATCAATGTGCACCTCACATAAGTTAGAAACCCATGTAAGTTTGTTTTTATTTTACTAGTCTGCATTGTGGTTTGTGGCTTAATATCATGTAATGCATGTCTTTTAAAAACAGTAGTCAAGTCTTCCAATGTACTTGTTAGTGAAACCCAATAGATAGCTTTATTTTCTCTTTGTTTCCTCAAATTTTTAATGCATATCTTTTACAACTTTTGTAGTAAAGTATTCTAATGACTTGCTTATGACACCCCATAGAATATATCATGTTTAGTTCCTTGGACATTGTAGCTTATTTACTTAAATTGCTGATATATTTTGTGCTGTTTGTGTTCGGACTGGGTAGCTCAGTTGGTAGAGTGATGGTCTTGCACTGTCAATGTACACGTCACATAGGTTGGAATACCATGTAAGTTTGATCTTGTTTTACTAGTCTGCATTGTGGTTTGTGGCTCAATACCATGCAATGCATGTCTTTTAACAACAGTAGTCAAGTCTTCCAATGAGAGAATCCTAGCCTGGGGTACTATTTAAATTCTCCTAGGGGATAAGTGATTGTCGTTGACCCATGAACTGAACGTTTTAAGCTGATGACTTATGAATTGAGTCTATTTTAGTCAAATACAGATGCCACAAATTCTATGTTTTTAAATAAATATTTAAATAAATATTTTAATAAATTGTTATATTAATTCAATATAAAACCTACCGTCCTTTTTGATTTGTATCTAATTATGTTATCTTGATTTTATGAGAGATTAGAGGGAATAACCCATTGGTACAACATAGCGCAGGTGTTTTTTCTTTTCTCTTAAGTCTTCCAATGTACTTGTTAGTGAAACCCAATAGATAGCTTTATTTTCTCTGTGTTTCCTCAATTTTTTTATGCATATCTTTTACAACTTTTGTAGTAAAGTAGTCTAATGACTTGCTTATGACACCCCATAGAATATATCATGTTTAGTATCTTGGACATTATAGCTTTTTTACCTAAATCTCTGATATATTTTGGGGCATTTGTGTTCAGACTGGGTAGGTCAGTTGGTAGAGTGTTGGTCTTGCACTATCAATGTACACCTCACATTGGTTCAAATCCCATGTAAGTTTATTTGAATTTTACTAGTCTGCATTGTGGTTTGTGGCTCAATACCATGTAATGCATATCTTTTAACAACAGTAGTCAAGTCTTCCAATGTACTTGTTAGTGAAACCCAATAGATAGCTTTATTTTCTCTTTGTTTCCTCAAATTTTTAATGCATATCTTTTACAACTTTTGTAGTAAAGTATTCTAATGACTTGCTTATGACACCCCATAGAATATATCATGTTTAGTACCTTGGACATTGTAGCTTATTTACTTAAATCTCTTATAAATTTAGACCATTCGTGTTCAGACTGGGTAGCTCATTTGGTAGAGTGTTGGTCTTGCACTATCAATGTGCACCTCATATAAGTTCGAATCCCATGTAAGTTTGTTTTTGTTTTACTAGTCTGCATTGTGGTTTGTGGCTTAATATCATGTAATGCATGTCTTTTAAAAACAGTAGTCAAGTCTTCCAATGTACTTGTTAGTGAAACCCAATAGATAGCTTTATTTTCTCTTTGTTTCCTCAAATTTTTAATGCATATCTTTTACAACTTTTGTAGTAAAGTATTCTAATGACTTGCTTATGACACCCCATAGAATGTATCATGTTTAGTACCTTGGACATTGTAGCTTATTTACTTAAATTGCTGATATATTTTGTGCTGTTTGTGTTCGGACTGGGTAGCTCAGTTGGTAGAGTGATGGTCTTGCACTGTCAATGTACACGTCACATAGGTTCGAATCCCATGTAAGTTTTATCTTGTTTTACTAGTCTGCATTGTGGTTTGTGGCTCAATACCATGCAATGCATGTCTTTTAACAACAGTAGTCAAGTCTTCCAATGTACTTGTTAGTGAAACCCAATAGATAGCTTTATTTTCTCTTTGTTTCCTCAAATTTTTTATGCATATCTTTTACAACTTTTGTAGTAAAGTATTCTAATGACTTGCTTATGACACCACATAGAATATATCATGTTTAGTACCTTGGACATTGTAGCTTATTTACTTAAATCTCTTATAAATTTTGGCCATTTGTGTTCAGAGTGGGTAGCTCATTTGGTAGAGTGTTGGTCTTGCACTATCAATGTGCACCTCACATAAGTTCGAATCCCATGTAAGTTAGTTTTTATTTTACTAGTCTGCATTGTGGTTTGTGGCTTAATATCATGTAATGCATGTCTTTTAAAAACAGTAGTCAAGTCTTCCAATGTACTTGTTAGTGAAACCCAATAGATAGCTTTATTTTCTCTTTGTTTCCTCAAATTTTTAATGCATATCTTTTACAACTTTTGTAGTAAAGTATTCTAATGACTTGCTTATGACACCCCATATAATATATCATGTTTAGTACCTTGGACATTGTAGCTTATTTACTTAAATTGCTGATATATTTTGTGCTGTTTGCGTTCAGACTGGGTAGCTCAGTTGGTAGAGTGATGGTCTTGCACTGTCAATGTACACGTCACATAGGTTCGAATCCCATGTAAGTTTGTTCTTGTTTTACTAGTCTGCATTGTGGTTTGTGGCTCAACACCATGTAATGCATGTCTTTTAACAACAGTAGTCGAGTCTTCCAATGTACTTGTTAGTGAAACCCAATAGATAGCTTTATTTTCTCTGTGTTTCCTCAAATTTTTTTATGCATATCTTTTACAACTTTTGTAGTAAAGTAGTCTAATGACTTGCTTATGACACCCCATAGAATATATCATGTTTAGTACCTTGGACATTGTAGCTTATTTACTTAAATCTCTTATAAATTTGGCCCATTTGTGTTCAGACTGGGTAGCTCATTTGGTAGAGTGTTGGTCTTGCACTATCAATGTGCACCTCACATAAGTTCAAATCCCATGTACGTTTGTTTTTATTTTACTAGACTGCATTGTGGTTTGTGGCTCAATATAATGTAATGCATATCTTTTAACAACATTAGTCAAGTCTTCCAATGTACTTGTTAGTGAAACCCAATAGATAGCTTTATTTTATCTTTGTTTCCTCAAATTTTTAATGCATATCTTTTACAACTTTTATAGTAAAGTATTCTAATGACTTGCTTATGACACCCCATAGAATATATCATGTTTAGTACCTTGGACATTGTAGCTTATTTACTTAAATCTCTTATAAATTTGGTCCATTTGTGTTCAGACTGGGTAGCTCATTTGGTAGAGTGTTGGTCTTGCACTATCAATGTGCACCTCACATAAGTTCAAATCCCATGTAAGTTTGTTTTTATTTTACTAGTCTGCATTGTCGTTTGTGGCTCAATATAATGTAATGCATGTCTTTTAAAAACAGTAGTCAAGTCTTCCAGTGTACTTGTTAGTGAAACCCAATAGATTGCTTTAATTTCTCTTTGTTTCCTCAAATTTTTAATGCATATCTTTTACAACTTTTGTAGTAAAGTATTCTAATGACTTGCTTATGACACCCCATAGAATATATCATGTTTAGTACCTTGGACATTGTAGCTTATTTACTTAAATTGCTGATATATTTTGTGCTGTTTGTGTTCGGACTGGGTAGCTCAGTTGGTAGAGTGATGGTCTTGCACTATCAATGTGCACCTCACATAAGTTAGAAACCCATGTAAGTTTGTTTTTATTTTACTAGTCTGCATTGTGGTTTGTGGCTTAATATCATGTAATGCATGTCTTTTAAAAACAGTAGTCAAGTCTTCCAATGTACTTGTTAGTGAAACCCAATAGATAGCTTTATTTTCTCTTTGTTTCCTCAAATTTTTAATGCATATCTTTTACAACTTTTGTAGTAAAGTATTCTAATGACTTGCTTATGACACCCCATATAATATATCATGTTTAGTACCTTGGACATTGTAGCTTATTTACTTAAATTGCTGATATATTTTGTGCTGTTTGCGTTCAGACTGGGTAGCTCAGTTGGTAGAGTGATGGTCTTGCACTGTCAATGTACACGTCACATAGGTTCGAATCCCATGTAAGTTTGTTCTTGTTTTACTAGTCTGCATTGTGGTTTGTGGCTCAACACCATGTAATGCATGTCTTTTAACAACAGTAGTCGAGTCTTCCAATGTACTTGTTAGTGAAACCCAATAGATAGCTTTATTTTCTCTGTGTTTCCTCAAATTTTTTTATGCATATCTTTTACAACTTTTGTAGTAAAGTAGTCTAATGACTTGCTTATGACACCCCATAGAATATATCATGTTTAGTACCTTGGACATTGTAGCTTATTTACTTAAATCTCTTATAAATTTGGTCCATTTGTGTTCAGACTGGGTAGCTCATTTGGTAGAGTGTTGGTCTTGCACTATCAATGTGCACCTCACATAAGTTCAAATCCCATGTACGTTTGTTTTTATTTTACTAGACTGCATTGTGGTTTGTGGCTCAATATAATGTAATGCATATCTTTTAACAACATTAGTCAAGTCTTCCAATGTACTTGTTAGTGAAACCCAATAGATAGCTTTATTTTATCTTTGTTTCCTCAAATTTTTAATGCATATCTTTTACAACTTTTATAGTAAAGTATTCTAATGACTTGCTTATGACACCCCATAGAATATATCATGTTTAGTACCTTGGACATTGTAGCTTATTTACTTAAATCTCTTATAAATTTGGTCCATTTGTGTTCAGACTGGGTAGCTCATTTGGTAGAGTGTTGGTCTTGCACTATCAATGTGCACCTCACATAAGTTCAAATCCCATGTAAGTTTGTTTTTATTTTACTAGTCTGCATTGTCGTTTGTGGCTCAATATAATGTAATGCATGTCTTTTAAAAACAGTAGTCAAGTCTTCCAGTGTACTTGTTAGTGAAACCCAATAGATTGCTTTAATTTCTCTTTGTTTCCTCAAATTTTGAATGCATATCTTTTACAACTTTTGTAGTAAAGTATTCTAATGACTTGCTTATGACACCCCATAGAATATATCATGTTTAGTACCTTGGACATTGTAGCTTATTTACTTAAATTGCTGATATATTTTGTGCTGTTTGTGTTCGGACTGGGTAGCTCAGTTGGTAGAGTGATGGTCTTGCACTATCAATGTGCACCTCACATAAGTTAGAAACCCATGTAAGTTTGTTTTTATTTTACTAGTCTGCATTGTGGTTTGTGGCTTAATATCATGTAATGCATGTCTTTTAAAAACAGTAGTCAAGTCTTCCAATGTACTTGTTAGTGAAACCCAATAGATAGCTTTATTTTCTCTTTGTTTCCTCAAATTTTTAATGCATATCTTTTACAACTTTTGTAGTAAAGTATTCTAATGACTTGCTTATGACACCCCATAGAATATATCATGTTTAGTTCCTTGGACATTGTAGCTTATTTACTTAAATTGCTGATATATTTTGTGCTGTTTGTGTTCGGACTGGGTAGCTCAGTTGGTAGAGTGATGGTCTTGCACTGTCAATGTACACGTCACATAGGTTGGAATACCATGTAAGTTTGATCTTGTTTTACTAGTCTGCATTGTGGTTTGTGGCTCAATACCATGCAATGCATGTCTTTTAACAACAGTAGTCAAGTCTTCCAATGAGAGAATCCTAGCCTGGGGTACTATTTAAATTCTCCTAGGGGATAAGTGATTGTCGTTGACCCATGAACTGAACGTTTTAAGCTGATGACTTATGAATTGAGTCTATTTTAGTCAAATACAGATGCCACAAATTCTATGTTTTTAAATAAATATTTAAATAAATATTTTAATAAATTGTTATATTAATTCAATATAAAACCTACCGTCCTTTTTGATTTGTATCTAATTATGTTATCTTGATTTTATGAGAGATTAGAGGGAATAACCCATTGGTACAACATAGCGCAGGTGTTTTTTCTTTTCTCTTAAGTCTTCCAATGTACTTGTTAGTGAAACCCAATAGATAGCTTTATTTTCTCTGTGTTTCCTCAATTTTTTTATGCATATCTTTTACAACTTTTGTAGTAAAGTAGTCTAATGACTTGCTTATGACACCCCATAGAATATATCATGTTTAGTATCTTGGACATTATAGCTTTTTTACCTAAATCTCTGATATATTTTGGGGCATTTGTGTTCAGACTGGGTAGGTCAGTTGGTAGAGTGTTGGTCTTGCACTATCAATGTACACCTCACATTGGTTCAAATCCCATGTAAGTTTATTTGAATTTTACTAGTCTGCATTGTGGTTTGTGGCTCAATACCATGTAATGCATATCTTTTAACAACAGTAGTCAAGTCTTCCAATGTACTTGTTAGTGAAACCCAATAGATAGCTTTATTTTCTCTTTGTTTCCTCAAATTTTTAATGCATATCTTTTACAACTTTTGTAGTAAAGTATTCTAATGACTTGCTTATGACACCCCATAGAATATATCATGTTTAGTACCTTGGACATTGTAGCTTATTTACTTAAATCTCTTATAAATTTAGACCATTCGTGTTCAGACTGGGTAGCTCATTTGGTAGAGTGTTGGTCTTGCACTATCAATGTGCACCTCATATAAGTTCGAATCCCATGTAAGTTTGTTTTTGTTTTACTAGTCTGCATTGTGGTTTGTGGCTTAATATCATGTAATGCATGTCTTTTAAAAACAGTAGTCAAGTCTTCCAATGTACTTGTTAGTGAAACCCAATAGATAGCTTTATTTTCTCTTTGTTTCCTCAAATTTTTAATGCATATCTTTTACAACTTTTGTAGTAAAGTATTCTAATGACTTGCTTATGACACCCCATAGAATGTATCATGTTTAGTACCTTGGACATTGTAGCTTATTTACTTAAATTGCTGATATATTTTGTGCTGTTTGTGTTCGGACTGGGTAGCTCAGTTGGTAGAGTGATGGTCTTGCACTGTCAATGTACACGTCACATAGGTTCGAATCCCATGTAAGTTTTATCTTGTTTTACTAGTCTGCATTGTGGTTTGTGGCTCAATACCATGCAATGCATGTCTTTTAACAACAGTAGTCAAGTCTTCCAATGTACTTGTTAGTGAAACCCAATAGATAGCTTTATTTTCTCTTTGTTTCCTCAAATTTTTTATGCATATCTTTTACAACTTTTGTAGTAAAGTATTCTAATGACTTGCTTATGACACCACATAGAATATATCATGTTTAGTACCTTGGACATTGTAGCTTATTTACTTAAATCTCTTATAAATTTTGGCCATTTGTGTTCAGAGTGGGTAGCTCATTTGGTAGAGTGTTGGTCTTGCACTATCAATGTGCACCTCACATAAGTTCGAATCCCATGTAAGTTAGTTTTTATTTTACTAGTCTGCATTGTGGTTTGTGGCTTAATATCATGTAATGCATGTCTTTTAAAAACAGTAGTCAAGTCTTCCAATGTACTTGTTAGTGAAACCCAATAGATAGCTTTATTTTCTCTTTGTTTCCTCAAATTTTTAATGCATATCTTTTACAACTTTTGTAGTAAAGTATTCTAATGACTTGCTTATGACACCCCATAGAATATATCATGTTTAGTACCTTGGACAATGTAGCTTATTTACTTAAATTGCTGATATATTTTGGGCTGTTTGAGTTCGGACTGGGTAGCTCAGTTGGTAGAGTGATGGTCTTGCACTGTCAATGTACACGTCACATAGGTTCGAATACCATGTAAGTTTGATCTTGTTTTACTAGTCTGCATTGTGGTTTGTGGCTCAATACCATGCAATGCATGTCTTTTAACAACAGTAGTCAAGTCTTCCAATGTACTTGTTAGTGAAACCCAATAGATAGCTTTATTTTCTCTGTGTTTTCTCAAATTTTTAATGCATATCTTTTACAACTTTTGTAGTAAAGTAGTCTAATGACTTGCTTATGACACCCCATAGAATATATCATGTTTAGTACCTTGGACATTATAGCTTTTTTTACCTAAATCGCTGATATATTTTGGGTCATTCATGTTCAGACTGGGTAGGTCAGTTGGTAGAGTGTTGGTCTTGCACTATCAATGTACACCTCACAGATTCGAATCCCATGTAAGTTTTTTTTTATTTTACTAGTCTGCATTGTGGTTTGTGGCTCAATACCATGTAATGCATATCTTTTAACAACAGCAGTCAAGTCTGCCAATGTACTTGTTAGTGAAACCCAATAGATAGCTTTATTTTCTCTTTGTTTCCTCAAATTTTTAATGCATATCTTTTACAACTTTTGTAGTAAAGTATTCTAATGACTTGCTTATGACACCCCATAGAATATATCATGTTTAGTACCTTGGACATTGTAGCTTATTTACTTAAATCTCTTATAAATTTGGTCCATTTGTGTTCAGACTGGGTAGCTCATTTGGTAGAGTGTTGGTCTTGCACTATCAATGTGCACCTCACATAAGTTCAAATCCCATGTAAGTTTGTTTTTATTTTACTAGTCTGCATTGTCGTTTGTGGCTCAATATAATGTAATGCATGTCTTTTAAAAACAGTAGTCAAGTCTTCCAGTGTACTTGTTAGTGAAACCAAATAGATAGCTTTATTTTCTCTTTGTTTCCTCAAATTTTTAATGCATATCTTTTACAACTTTTGTAGTAAAGTATTCTAATGACTTGCTTATGACACCCTATAGAATATATCATGTTTAGTACCTTGGACATTGTAGCTTATTTACTTAAATTGCTGATATATTTTGTGCTGTTTGTGTTCAGACTGGGTAGCTCAGTTGGTAGAGTGATGGTCTTGCACTGTCAATGTACACGTCACATAGGTTCGAATCCCATGTAAGTTTGTTCTTGTTTTACAAGTCTGCATTGTGGTTTGTGGCTCAATACCATGTAATGCATGTCTTTTAACAACAGTAGTCAAGTCTTCCAATGTACTTGTTAGTGAAACCCAATAGATAGCTTTATTTTCTCTTTGTTTCCTCAAATTTTTTATGCATATCTTTTACAACTTTTGTAGTAAAGTATTCTAATGACTTGCTTATGACACCCCATAGAATATATCATGTTTAGTACCTTGGACATTGTAGCTTATTTACTTAAATTGCTAATATATTTTGTGCTGTTTGTGTTCACACTGGTTAGCTCAGTTGGAAGAGTGATGGTCTTGCACTGTCAATGTACACGTCACATAGGTTCGAATCCCATGTAAGTTTGTTCTTGTTTTACAAGTCTGCATTGTGGTTTGTGGCTCAATACCATGTAATGCATGTCTTTTAACAACAGTAGTCAAGTCTTCCAATGTACTTGTTAGTGAAACCCAATAGATAGCTTTATTTTCTCTTTGTTTCCACAAATTTTTTATGCATATCTTTTACAACTTTTGTAGTAAAGTATTCTAATGACTTGCTTATGACACCCCATAGAATATATCATGTTTAGTACCTTGGACATTGTAGCTTATTTACTTAAATCTCTTATAAATTATGTCCATTTGTGTTCAGAGTGGGTAGCTCATTTGGTAGAGTGTTGGTCTTGCACTATCAATGTGCACCTCACATAAGTTCGAATCCCATGTAAGTTTGTTTTTATTTTACTAGTCTGCATTGTGGCTTAATATCATGTAATGCATGTCTTTTAAAAACAGTAGTCAAGTCTTCCAATGTACTTGTTAGTGAAACCCAATAGATAGCTTTATTTTCTCTTTGTTTCCTCAAATTTTTAATGCATATCTTTTACAACTTTTGTAGTAAAGTATTCTAATGACTTGCTTATGACACCCCATAGAATATATCATGTTTAGTACCTTGGACATTGTAGCTTATTTACTTAAATCTCTTATACATTTTGTCCATTCGTGTTCAGACTGGGTAGCTCATTTGGTAGAGTGTTGGTCTTGCACTATCAATGTGCACCTCATATAAGTTCGAATCCCATGTAAGTTTGTTTTTATTTTACTAGTCTGCATTGAGGTTTGTGGCTTAATATCATGTAATGCATGTCTTTTAAAAACAGTAGTCAAGTCTTCCAATGTACTTGTTAGTGAAACCCAATAGATAGCTTTATTTTCTCTTTGTTTCCTCAAATTTTTAATGCATATCTTTTACAACTTTTGTAGTAAAGTATTCTAATGACTTGCTTATGACACCCCATAGAATATATCATGTTTAGTACCTTGGACATTGTAGCTTATTTACTTAAATTGCTGATATATTTTGTGCTGTTTGTGTTCGGACTGGGTAGCTCAGTTGGTAGAGTGATGGTCTTGCACTGTCAATGTACACGTCACATAGGTTTGAATCCCATGTAAGTTTGATCTTGTTTTACTAGTCTGCATTGTGGTTTGTGGCTCAATACCATGCAATGCATGTCTTTTAACAACAGTAGTCAAGTCTTCCAATGTACTTGTTAGTGAAACCCAATAGATAGCTTTATTTTCTCTTTGTTTCCTCAAATTTTTAATGCATATCTTTTACAACTTTTGTATTAAAGTATTCTAATGACTTGCTTATGACACCCCATAGAATATATCATGTTTAGTACCTTGGACATTGTAGCTTATTTACTTAAATCTCTTATAAATTTTGGCCATTTGTGTTCAGAGTGGGTAGCTTATTTGGTAGAGTGCTGGTCTTGCACTATCAATGTGCACCTCACATAAGTTCGAATCCCATGTAAGTTTGTTTTTATTTTACTAGTCTGCATTGTGGTTTGTGGCTTAATATCATGTAATGCATGTCTTTTAAAAACAGTAGTCAAGTCTTCCAATGTACTTGTTAGTGAAACCCAATAGATAGCTTTATTTTCTCTTTGTTTCCTCAAATTTTTAATCCATATCTTTTACAACTTTTGTAGTAAAGTATTCTAATGACTTGCTTATGACACCCCATAGAATATATCATGTTTAGTACCTTGGACATTGTAGCTTATTTACTTAAATTGCTAATATATTTTGTGCTGTTTGTGTTCAGACTGGGTAGCTCGGTTGGTAGAGTGATGGTCTTGCACTGTCAATGTACACGTCACATAGGTTCAAATCCCATGTAAGTTTGTTCTTGTTTTACAAGTCTGCATTGTGGTTTGTGGCTCAATACCATGTAATGCATGTCTTTTAACAACAGTAGTCAAGTCTTCCAATGTACTTGTTAGTGAAACCCAATAGATAGCTTTATTTTCTCTTTGTTTCCTCAAATTTTTTATGCATATCTTTTACAACTTTTGTAGTAAAGTATTCTAATGACTTGCTTATGACACCCCATAGAATATATCATGTTTAGTACCTTGGACATTTTAGCTTATTTACTTAAATCTCTTATAAATTTTGTCCATTTGTGTTCAGAGTGGGTAGCTCATTTGGTAGAGTGTTGGTCTTGCACTATCAATGTGCACCTCACATAAGTTCGAATCCCATGTAAGTTTGTTTTTATTTTACTAGTCTGCATTGTGGTTTGTGGCTTAATATCATGTAATGCATGTCTTTTAAAAACAGTAGTCAAGTCTTCCAATGTACTTGTTAGTGAAACCCAATAGATAGCTTTATTTTCTCTTTGTTTCCTCAAATTTTTAATGCATATCTTTTACAACTTTTGTAGTAAAGTATTCTAATGACTTGCTTATGACACCCCATAGAATATATCATGTTTAGTACCTTGGACATTGTAGCTTATTTACTTAAAGCTCTTATAAATTTTGTCCATTTGTGTTCAGACTGGGTAGCTCATTTGGTAGAGTGTTGGTCTTGCACTATCAATGTGCACCTCACATAAGTTAGAAACCCATGTAAGTTTGTTTTTATTTTACTAGTCTGCATTGTGGTTTGTGGCTTAATATCATGTAATGCATGTCTTTTAAAAACAGTAGTCAAGTCTTCCAATGTACTTGTTAGTGAAACCCAATAGATAGCTTTATTTTCTCTTTGTTTCCTCAAATTTTTTATGCATATCTTTTACAACTTTTGTAGTAAAGTATTCTAATGACTTGCTTATGACACCCCATAGAATATATCATGTTTAGTACCTTGGACATTTTAGCTTATTTACTTAAATCTCTTATAAATTTTGTCCATTTGTGTTCAGAGTGGGTAGCTCATTTGGTAGAGTGTTGGTCTTGCACTATCAATGTGCACCTCACATAAGTTCGAATCCCATGTAAGTTTGTTTTTATTTTACTAGTCTGCATTGTGGTTTGTGGCTTAATATCATGTAATGCATGTCTTTTAAAAACAGTAGTCAAGTCTTCCAATGTACTTGTTAGTGAAACCCAATAGATAGCTTTATTTTCTCTTTGTTTCCTCAAATTTTTAATGCATATCTTTTACAACTTTTGTAGTAAAGTATTCTAATGACTTGCTTATGACACCCCATAGAATATATCATGTTTAGTACCTTGGACATTGTAGCTTATTTACTTAAATTGCTAATATATTTTGTGTTGTTTGTGTTCAGACTGGGTAGCTCGGTTGGTAGAGTGATGGTCTTGCACTGTCAATGTACACGTCACATAGGTTCGAATCCCATGTAAGTTTGTTCTTGTTTTACAAGTCTGCATTGTGGTTTGTGGCTCAATACCATGTAATGCATGTCTTTTAACAACAGTAGTCAAGTCTTCCAATGTACTTGTTAGTGAAACCCAATAGATAGCTTTATTTTCTCTTTGTTTCCTCAAATTTTTTATGCATATCTTTTACAACTTTTGTAGTAAAGTATTCTAATGACTTGCTTATGACACCCCATAGAATATATCATGTTTAGTACCTTGGACATTGTAGCTTATTTACTTAAATCTCTTATAAATTTTGTCCATTTGTGTTCAGAGTGGGTAGCTCATTTGGTAGAGTGTTGGTCTTGCACTATCAATGTACACCTCACATAAGTTCGAATCCCATGTAAGTTTGTTTTTATTTTACTAGTCTGCATTGTGGTTTGTGGCTTAATATCATGTAATGCATGTCTTTTAAAAACAGTAGTCAAGTCTTCCAATGTACTTGTTAGTGAAACCCAATAGATAGCTTTATTTTCTCTTTGTTTCCTCAAATTTTTAATGCATATCTTTTACAACTTTTGTAGTAAAGTATTCTAATGACTTGCTTATGACACCCCATAGAATATATCATGTTTAGTACCTTGGACATTGTAGCTTATTTACTTAAATTGCTGATATATTTTGTGCTGTTTGTGTTCAGACTGGGTAGCTCAGTTGGTAGAGTGATGGTCTTGCATTGTCAATGTACATGTCACATAGGTTCGAATCCCATGTAAGTTCATTCTTGTTTTACTAGTCTGCATTGTGGTTTGTGGCTCAATACCATGTAATGCATGTCTTTTAACAACAGTAGTCAAGTCTTCCAATGTACTTGTTAGTGAAACCCAATAGATAGCTTTATTTTCTCTGTGTTTCCTCAAATTTTTTATGCATATCTTTTACAACTTTTGTAGTAAAGTAGTCTAATGACTTGCTTATGACACCCCATAGAATATATCATGTTTAGTACCTTGGACATTATAGCTTTTTTACCTAAATCTCTGATATATTTTGGGTCATTTGTGTTCAGACTGGGTAGATCAGTTGGTAGAGTGTTGGTCTTGCACTATCAATGTACACCTCACATTTGTTCGAATCCCATGTAAGTTTATTTGAATTTTACTAGTCTGCATTGTGGTTTGTGGCTCAATACCATGTAATGCATATCTTTTAACAACAGTAGTCAAGTCTTCCAATGTACTTGTTAGTGAAACCCAATAGATAGCTTTAATTTCTCTTTGTTTCCTCAAATTTTTAATGCATATCTTTTACAACTTTTGTAGTAAAGTATTCTAATGACTTGCTTATGACACCCCATAGAATATATCATGTTTAGTACCTTGGACATTGTAGCTTAATACTTAAATCTCTTATAAATTTTGTCCATTTGTGTTCAGACTGGGTAGCTTATTTGGTAGAGTGTTGGTCTTGCACTATCAATGTGCACCTCACATAAGTTCGAATCCCATGTAAGTTTGTTTTTATATTACTAGTCTGCATTGTGGTTTGTGGCTCAATATCATGTAATGCATGTCTTTTAAAAACAGTAGTCAAGTCTTCCAATGTACTTGTTAGTGAAACCCAATGGATAGCTTTATTTTCTCTTTGTTTCCTCAAATTTTTAATGCATATCTTTTACAACTTTTGTAGTAAAGTATTCTAATGACTTGCTTATGACACCCCATAGAATATATCATGTTTAGTACCTTGGACATTGTAGCTTATTTACTTAAATCTCTTATACATTTTGTCCATTAGTGTTCAGACTGGGTAGCTCATTTGGTAGAGTGTTGGTCTTGCACTATCAATGTGCACCTCATATAAGTTCGAATCCCATGTAAGTTTGTTTTTATTTTACTAGTCTGCATTGAGGTTTGTGGCTTAATATCATGTAATGCATGTCTTTTAAAAACAGTAGTCAAGTCTTCCAATGTACTTGTTAGTGAAACCCAATAGATAGCTTTATTTTCTCTTTGTTTCCTCAAATTTTTAATGCATATCTTTTACAACTTTTGTAGTAAAGTATTCTAATGACTTGCTTATGACACCCCATAGAATATATCATGTTTAGTACCTTGGACATTGTAGCTTATTTACTTAAATTGCTGATATATTTTGTGCTGTTTGTGTTCGGACTGGGTAGCTCAGTTGGTAGAGTGATGGTCTTGCACTGTCAATGTACACGTCACATAGGTTTGAATCCCATGTAAGTTTGATCTTGTTTTACTAGTCTGCATTGTGGTTTGTGGCTCAATACCATGCAATGCATGTCTTTTAACAACAGTAGTCAAGTCTTCCAATGTACTTGTTAGTGAAACCCAATAGATAGCTTTATTTTCTCTTTGTTTCCTCAAATTTTTAATGCATATCTTTTACAACTTTTGTAGTAAAGTATTCTAATGACTTGCTTATGACACCCCATAGAATATATCATGTTTAGTACCTTGGACATTGTAGCTTATTTACTTAAATTGCTAATATATTTTGTGCTGTTTGTGTTCAGACTGGGTAGCTCGGTTGGTAGAGTGATGGTCTTGCACTGTCAATGTACACGTCACATAGGTTCGAATCCCATGTAAGTTTGTTCTTGTTTTACAAGTCTGCATTGTGGTTTGTGGCTCAATACCATGTAATGCATGTCTTTTAACAACAGTAGTCAAGTCTTCCAATGTACTTGTTAGTGAAACCCAATAGATAGCTTTATTTTCTCTTTGTTTCCTCAAATTTTTTATGCATATCTTTTACAACTTTTGTAGTAAAGTATTCTAATGACTTGCTTATGACACCCCATAGAATATATCATGTTTAGTACCTTGGACATTTTAGCTTATTTACTTAAATCTCTTATAAATTTTGTCCATTTGTGTTCAGAGTGGGTAGCTCATTTTGTAGAGTGTTGGTCTTGCACTATCAATGTGCACCTCACATAAGTTCGAATCCCATGTAAGTTTGTTTTTATTTTACTAGTCTGCATTGTGGTTTGTGGCTTAATATCATGTAATGCATGTCTTTTAAAAACAGTAGTCAAGTCTTCCAATGTACTTGTTAGTGAAACCCAATAGATAGCTTTATTTTCTCTTTGTTTCCTCAAATTTTTAATGCATATCTTTTACAACTTTTGTAGTAAAGTATTCTAATGACTTGCTTATGACACCCCATAGAATATATCATGTTTAGTACCTTGGACATTGTAGCTTATTTACTTAAATTGCTAATATATTTGTGTTGTTTGTGTTCAGACTGGGTAGCTCGGTTGGTAGAGTGATGGTCTTGCACTGTCAATGTACACGTCACATAGGTTCGAATCCCATGTAAGTTTGTTCTTGTTTTACAAGTCTGCATTGTGGTTTGTGGCTCAATACCATGTAATGCATGTCTTTTAACAACAGTAGTCAAGTCTTCCAATGTACTTGTTAGTGAAACCCAATAGATAGCTTTATTTTCTCTTTGTTTCCTCAAATTTTTTATGCATATATTTTACAACTTTTGTAGTAAAGTATTCTAATGACTTGCTTATGACACCCCATAGAATATATCATGTTTAGTACCCTGGACATTTTAGCTTATTTACTTAAATCTCTTATAAATTTTGCCCATTTGTGTTCAGAGTGGGTAGCTCATTTGGTAGAGTGTTGGTCTTGCACTATCAATGTGCACCTCACATAAGTTCGAATCCCATGTAAGTTTGTTTTTATTTTACTAGTCTGCATTGTGGTTTGTGGCTTAATATCATGTAATGCATGTCTTTTAAAAACAGTAGTCAAGTCTTCCAATGTACTTGTTAGTGAAACCCAATAGATAGCTTAATTTTCTCTATGTTTCTTCAAATTTTTAATGCATATCTTTTACAACTTTTGTAGTAAAGTATTCTAATGACTTGCTTATGACACCCCATAGAATATATCACGTTTAGTACCTTGGACATTGTAGCTTATTTACTTAAATTGCTAATATATTTTGTGTTGTTTGTGTTCAGACTGGGTAGCTCGGTTGGTAGAGTGATGGTCTTGCACTGACAATGTACACGTCACATAGGTTCGAATCCCATGTAAGTTTGTTCTTGTTTTACAAGTCTGCATTGTGGTTTGTGGCTCAATACCATGTAATGCATGTCTTTTAACAACAGTAGTCAAGTCTTCCAATGTACTTGTTAGTGAAACCCAATAGATAGCTTTATTTTCTCTTTGTTTCCTCAAATTTTTAATGCATATCTTTTACAACTTTTGTATTAAAGTATTCTAATGACTTGCTTATGACACCCCATAGAATATATCATGTTTAGTACCTTGGACATTGTAGCTTATTTACTTAAATCTCTTATAAATTTTGGCCATTCGTGTTCAGAGTGGGTAGCTCATTTGGTAGAGTGCTGGTCTTGCACTATCAATGTGCACCTCACATAAGTTCGAATCCCATGTAAGTTTGTTTTTATTTTACTAGTCTGCATTGTGGTTTGTGGCTTAATATCATGTAATGCATGTCTTTTAAAAACAGTAGTCAAGTCTTCCAATGTACTTGTTAGTGAAACCCAATAGATAGCTTTATTTTCTCTTTGTTTCCTCAAATTTTTAATGCATATCTTTTACAACTTTTGTAGTAAAGTATTCTAATGACTTGCTTATGACACCCCATAGAATATATCATGTTTAGTACCTTGGACATTGTAGCTTATTTACTTAAAGCTCTTATAAATTTTGTCAATTTGTGTTCAGACTGGGTAGCTCATTTGGTAGAGTGTTGGTCTTGCACTATCAATGTGCACCTCACATAAGTTAGAAACCCATGTAAGTTTGTTTTTATTTTACTAGTCTGCATTGTGGTTTGTGGCTTAATATCATGTAATGCATGTCTTTTAAAAACAGTAGTCAAGTCTTCCAATGTACTTGTTAGTGAAACCCAATAGATAGCTTTATTTTCTCTTTGTTTCCTCAAATTTTTTATGCATATCTTTTACAACTTTTGTAGTAAAGTATTCTAATGACTTGCTTATGACACCCCATAGAATATATCATGTTTAGTACCTTGGACATTTTAGCTTATTTACTTAAATCTCTTATAAATTTTGTCCATTTGTGTTCAGAGTGGGTAGCTCATTTGGTAGAGTGTTGGTCTTGCACTATCAATGTGCACCTCACATAAGTTCGAATCCCATGTAAGTTTGTTTTTATTTTACTAGTCTGCATTGTGGTTTGTGGCTTAATATCATGTAATGCATGTCTTTTAAAAACAGTAGTCAAGTCTTCCAATGTACTTGTTAGTGAAACCCAATAGATAGCTTTATTTTCTCTTTGTTTCCTCAAATTTTTAATGCATATCTTTTACAACTTTTGTAGTAAAGTATTCTAATGACTTGCTTATGACACCCCATAGAATATATCATGTTTAGTACCTTGGACATTGTAGCTTATTTACTTAAATTGCTAATATATTTTGTGTTGTTTGTGTTCAGACTGGGTAGCTCGGTTGGTAGAGTGATGGTCTTGCACTGTCAATGTACACGTCACATAGGTTCGAATCCCATGTAAGTTTGTTCTTGTTTTACAAGTCTGCATTGTGGTTTGTGGCTCAATACCATGTAATGCATGTCTTTTAACAACAGTAGTCAAGTCTTCCAATGTACTTGTTAGTGAAACCCAATAGATAGCTTTATTTTCTCTTTGTTTCCTCAAATTTTTTATGCATATCTTTTACAACTTTTGTAGTAAAGTATTCTAATGACTTGCTTATGACACCCCATAGAATATATCATGTTTAGTACCTTGGACATTGTAGCTTATTTACTTAAATCTCTTATAAATTTTGTCCATTTGTGTTCAGAGTGGGTAGCTCATTTGGTAGAGTGTTGGTCTTGCACTATCAATGTACACCTCACATAAGTTCGAATCCCATGTAAGTTTGTTTTTATTTTACTAGTCTGCATTGTGGTTTGTGGCTTAATATCATGTAATGCATGTCTTTTAAAAACAGTAGTCAAGTCTTCCAATGTACTTGTTAGTGAAACCCAATAGATAGCTTTATTTTCTCTTTGTTTCCTCAAATTTTTAATGCATATCTTTTACAACTTTTGTAGTAAAGTATTCTAATGACTTGCTTATGACACCCCATAGAATATATCATGTTTAGTACCTTGGACATTGTAGCTTATTTACTTAAATTGCTGATATATTTTGTGCTGTTTGTGTTCAGACTGGGTAGCTCAGTTGGTAGAGTGATGGTCTTGCATTGTCAATGTACATGTCACATAGGTTCGAATCCCATGTAAGTTCGTTCTTGTTTTACTAGTCTGCATTGTGGTTTGTGGCTCAATACCATGTAATGCATGTCTTTTAACAACAGTAGTCAAGTCTTCCAATGTACTTGTTAGTGAAACCCAATAGATAGCTTTATTTTCTCTGTGTTTCCTCAAATTTTTTATGCATATCTTTTACAACTTTTGTAGTAAAGTAGTCTAATGACTTGCTTATGACACCCCATAGAATATATCATGTTTAGTACCTTGGACATTATAGCTTTTTTACCTAAATCTCTGATATATTTTGGGTCATTTGTGTTCAGACTGGGTAGATCAGTTGGTAGAGTGTTGGTCTTGCACTATCAATGTACACCTCACATTTGTTCGAATCCCATGTAAGTTTATTTGAATTTTACTAGTCTGCATTGTGGTTTGTGGCTCAATACCATGTAATGCATATCTTTTAACAACAGTAGTCAAGTCTTCCAATGTACTTGTTAGTGAAACCCAATAGATAGCTTTAATTTCTCTTTGTTTCCTCAAATTTTTAATGCATATCTTTTACAACTTTTGTAGTAAAGTATTCTAATGACTTGCTTATGACACCCCATAGAATATATCATGTTTAGTACCTTGGACATTGTAGCTTAATACTTAAATCTCTTATAAATTTTGTCCATTTGTGTTCAGACTGGGTAGCTTATTTGGTAGAGTGTTGGTCTTGCACTATCAATGTGCACCTCACATAAGTTCGAATCCCATGTAAGTTTGTTTTTATATTACTAGTCTGCATTGTGGTTTGTGGCTCAATATCATGTAATGCATGTCTTTTAAAAACAGTAGTCAAGTCTTCCAATGTACTTGTTAGTGAAACCCAATAGATAGCTTTATTTTCTCTTTGTTTCCTCAAATTTTTAATGCATATCTTTTACAACTTTTGTAGTAAAGTATTCTAATGACTTGCTTATGACACCCCATAGAATATATCATGTTTAGTACCTTGGACATTGTAGCTTATTTACTTAAATCTCTTATACATTTTGTCCATTAGTGTTCAGACTGGGTAGCTCATTTGGTAGAGTGTTGGTCTTGCACTATCAATGTGCACCTCATATAAGTTCGAATCCCATGTAAGTTTGTTTTTATTTTACTAGTCTGCATTGAGGTTTGTGGCTTAATATCATGTAATGCATGTCTTTTAAAAACAGTAGTCAAGTCTTCCAATGTACTTGTTAGTGAAACCCAATAGATAGCTTTATTTTCTCTTTGTTTCCTCAAATTTTTAATGCATATCTTTTACAACTTTTGTAGTAAAGTATTCTAATGACTTGCTTATGACACCCCATAGAATATATCATGTTTAGTACCTTGGACATTGTAGCTTATTTACTTAAATTGCTGATATATTTTGTGCTGTTTGTGTTCGGACTGGGTAGCTCAGTTGGTAGAGTGATGGTCTTGCACTGTCAATGTACACGTCACATAGGTTTGAATCCCATGTAAGTTTGATCTTGTTTTACTAGTCTGCATTGTGGTTTGTGGCTCAATACCATGCAATGCATGTCTTTTAACAACAGTAGTCAAGTCTTCCAATGTACTTGTTAGTGAAACCCAATAGATAGCTTTATTTTCTCTTTGTTTCCTCAAATTTTTAATGCATATCTTTTACAACTTTTGTAGTAAAGTATTCTAATGACTTGCTTATGACACCCCATAGAATATATCATGTTTAGTACCTTGGACATTGTAGCTTATTTACTTAAATCTCTTATAAATTTTGTCCATTTGTGTTCAGAGTGGGTAGCTCATTTGGTAGAGTGTTGGTCTTGCACTATCAATGTACACCTCACATAAGTTCGAATCCCATGTAAGTTTGTTTTTATTTTACTAGTCTGCATTGTGGTTTGTGGCTTAATATCATGTAATGCATGTCTTTTAAAAACAGTAGTCAAGTCTTCCAATGTACTTGTTAGTGAAACCCAATAGATAGCTTTATTTTCTCTTTGTTTCCTCAAATTTTTAATGCATATCTTTTACAACTTTTGTAGTAAAGTATTCTAATGACTTGCTTATGACACCCCATAGAATATATCATGTTTAGTACCTTGGACATTGTAGCTTATTTACTTAAATTGCTGATATATTTTGTGTTGTTTGTGTTGGACTGGGTAGCTCAGTTGGTAGAGTGATGGTCTTGCACTGTCAATGTACACGTCACATAGGTTCGAATCCCATGTAAGTTTGATCTTGTTTTACTAGTCTGCATTGTGGTTTGTGGCTCAATACCATGCAATGCATGTCTTTTAACAACAGTAGTCAAGTCTTCCAATGTACTTGTTAGTGAAACCCAATAGATAGCTTTATTTTCTCTTTGTTTCCTCAAATTTTTAATGCATATCTTTTACAACTTTTGTAGTAAAGTATTCTAATGACTTGCTTATGACACCCCATAGAATATATCATGTTTAGTACCTTGGACATTGTAGCTTATTTACTTAAATTGCTAATATATTTTGTGCTGTTTGTGTTCAGACTGGGTAGCTCGGTTGGTAGAGTGATGGTCTTGCACTGTCAATGTACACGTCACATAGGTTCGAATCCCATGTAAGTTTGTTCTTGTTTTACAAGTCTGCATTGTGGTTTGTGGCTCAATACCATGTAATGCATGTCTTTTAACAACAGTAGTCAAGTCTTCCAATGTACTTGTTAGTGAAACCCAATAGATAGCTTTATTTTCTCTTTGTTTCCTCAAATTTTTTATGCATATCTTTTACAACTTTTGTAGTAAAGTATTCTAATGACTTGCTTATGACACCCCATAGAATATATCATGTTTAGTACCTTGGACATTTTAGCTTATTTACTTAAATCTCTTATAAATTTTGTCCATTTGTGTTCAGAGTGGGTAGCTCATTTGGTAGAGTGTTGGTCTTGCACTATCAATGTGCACCTCACATAAGTTCGAATCCCATGTAAGTTTGTTTTTATTTTACTAGTCTGCATTGTGGTTTGTGGCTTAATATCATGTAATGCATGTCTTTTAAAAACAGTAGTCAAGTCTTCCAATGTACTTGTTAGTGAAACCCAATAGATAGCTTTATTTTCTCTTTGTTTCCTCAAATTTTTAATGCATATCTTTTACAACTTTTGTAGTAAAGTATTCTAATGACTTGCTTATGACACCCCATAGAATATATCATGTTTAGTACCTTGGACATTGTAGCTTATTTACTTAAATTGCTAATATATTTTGTGTTGTTTGTGTTCAGACTGGGTAGCTCGGTTGGTAGAGTGATGGTCTTGCACTGTCAATGTACACGTCACATAGGTTCGAATCCCATGTAAGTTTGTTCTTGTTTTACAAGTCTGCATTGTGGTTTGTGGCTCAATACCATGTAATGCATGTCTTTTAACAACAGTAGTCAAGTCTTCCAATGTACTTGTTAGTGAAACCCAATAGATAGCTTTATTTTCTCTTTGTTTCCTCAAATTTTTAATGCATATCTTTTACAACTTTTGTAGTAAAGTATTCTAATGACTTGCTTATGACACCCCATAGAATATATCATGTTTAGTACCTTGGACATTGTAGCTTATTTACTTAAATTGCTGATATATTTTGTGTTGTTTGTGTTGGACTGGGTAGCTCAGTTGGTAGAGTGATGGTCTTGCACTGTCAATGTACACGTCACATAGGTTCGAATCCCATGTAAGTTTGATCTTGTTTTACTAGTCTGCATTGTGGTTTGTGGCTCAATACCATGCAATGCATGTCTTTTAACAACAGTAGTCAAGTCTTCCAATGTACTTGTTAGTGAAACCCAATAGATAGCTTTATTTTCTCTTTGTTTCCTCAAATTTTTAATGCATATCTTTTACAACTTTTGTAGTAAAGTATTCTAATGACTTGCTTATGACACCCCATAGAATATATCATGTTTAGTACCTTGGACATTGTAGCTTATTTACTTAAATTGCTAATATATTTTGTGCTGTTTGTGTTCAGACTGGGTAGCTCGGTTGGTAGAGTGATGGTCTTGCACTGTCAATGTACACGTCACATAGGTTCGAATCCCATGTAAGTTTGTTCTTGTTTTACAAGTCTGCATTGTGGTTTGTGGCTCAATACCATGTAATGCATGTCTTTTAACAACAGTAGTCAAGTCTTCCAATGTACTTGTTAGTGAAACCCAATAGATAGCTTTATTTTCTCTTTGTTTCCTCAAATTTTTTATGCATATCTTTTACAACTTTTGTAGTAAAGTATTCTAATGACTTGCTTATGACACCCCATAGAATATATCATGTTTAGTACCTTGGACATTTTAGCTTATTTACTTAAATCTCTTATAAATTTTGTCCATTTGTGTTCAGAGTGGGTAGCTCATTTGGTAGAGTGTTGGTCTTGCACTATCAATGTGCACCTCACATAAGTTCGAATCCCATGTAAGTTTGTTTTTATTTTACTAGTCTGCATTGTGGTTTGTGGCTTAATATCATGTAATGCATGTCTTTTAAAAACAGTAGTCAAGTCTTCCAATGTACTTGTTAGTGAAACCCAATAGATAGCTTTATTTTCTCTTTGTTTCCTCAAATTTTTAATGCATATCTTTTACAACTTTTGTAGTAAAGTATTCTAATGACTTGCTTATGACACCCCATAGAATATATCATGTTTAGTACCTTGGACATTGTAGCTTATTTACTTAAATTGCTAATATATTTTGTGTTGTTTGTGTTCAGACTGGGTAGCTCGGTTGGTAGAGTGATGGTCTTGCACTGTCAATGTACACGTCACATAGGTTCGAATCCCATGTAAGTTTGTTCTTGTTTTACAAGTCTGCATTGTGGTTTGTGGCTCAATACCATGTAATGCATGTCTTTTAACAACAGTAGTCAAGTCTTCCAATGTACTTGTTAGTGAAACCCAATAGATAGCTATATTTTCTCTTTGTTTCCTCAAATTTTTTATGCATATCTTTTACAACTTTTGTAGTAAAGTATTCTAATGACTTGCTTATGACACCCCATAGAATATATCATGTTTAGTACCTTGGACATTGTAGCTTATTTACTTAAATCTCTTATAAATTTTGGCCATTTGTGTTCAGAGTGGATAGCTCATTTGGTAGAGTGTTGGTCTTGTACTATCAATGTGCACCTCACATAAGTTCGAATCCCATATAAGTTTGTTTTTATTTTACTAGTCTGCATTGTGGTTTGTGGCTTAATATCATGTAATGCATGTCTTTTAAAAACAGTAGTCAAGTCTTCCAATGTACTTGTTAGTGAAACCCAATAGATAGCTTTATTTTCTCTTTGTTTCCTCAAATTTTTAATGCATATCTTTTACAACTTTTGTAGTAAAGTATTCTAATGACTTGCTTATGACACCCCATAGAATATATCATGTTTAGTACCTTGGACATTGTAGCTTATTTACTTAAATTGCTGATATATTTTGTGCTGTTTGTGTTCAGACTGGGTAGCTCAGTTGGTAGAGTGATGGTCTTGCACTGTCAATGTAAATGTCACATAGGTTTGAATCCCATGTAAGTTTGTTCTTGTTTTACAAGTCTGCATTGTGGTTTGTGGCTCAATACCATGTAATGCATGTCTTTTAACAACAGTAGTCAAGTCTTCCAATGTACTTGTTAGTGAAACCCAATAGATAGCTTTACTTTCTCTGTGTTTCCTCAAATTTTTTATGCATATCTTTTACAACTTTTGTAGTAAAGTAGTCTAATGACTTGCTTATGACACCCCATAGAATATATCATGTTTAGTACCTTGGACATTATAGCTTTTTTACCTAAATCTCTGATATATTTTGGGTCATTTGTGTTCAGACTGGGTAGATCAGTTGGTAGAGTGTTGGTCTTGCACTATCAATGTACACCTCACATTTGTTCGAATCCTATGTAAGTTTATTTGAATTTTACTAGTCTGCATTGTGGTTTGTGGCTCAATACCATGTAATGCATATCTTTTAACAACAGTAGTCAAGTCTTCCAATGTACTTGTTAGTGAAACCCATTAGATAGCTTTATTTTCTCTTTGTTTCCTCAAATTTTTAATGCATATCTTTTACAACTTTTGTAGTAAAGTATTCTAATGACTTGCTTATAACACCCCATAGAATATATCATGTTTAGTACCTTGGACATTGTAGCTTAATACTTAAATCTCTTATAAATTTTGTCCATTTGTGTTCAGACTGGGTAGCTTATTTGGTAGAGTGTTGGTCTTGCACTATCAATGTGCACCTCACATAAGTTCGAATCCCATGTAAGTTTGTTTTTATATTACTAGTCTGCATTGTGGTTTGTGGCTCAATATCATGTAATGCATGTCTTTTAAAAACAGTAGTCAAGTCTTCCAATGTACTTGTTAGTGAAACCCAATGGATAGCTTTATTTTCTCTTTGTTTCCTCAAATTTTTAATGCATATCTTTTACAACTTTTGTAGTAAAGTATTCTAATGACTTGCTTATGACACCCCATAGAATATATCATGTTTAGTACCTTGGACATTGTAGCTTATTTACTTAAATCTCTTATAAATTTTGTCCATTTGTGTTCAGACTGGGTAGCTCATTTGGTAGAGTGTTGGTCTTGCACTATCAATGTGCACATCATATAAGTTCGAATCCCATGTAAGTTTGTTTTTATTTTACTAGTCTGCATTGAGGTTTGTGGCTTAATATCATGTAATGCATGTCTTTTAAAAACAGTAGTCAAGTCTTCCAATGTACTTGTTAGTGAAACCCAATAGATAGCTTTATTTTCTCTTTGTTTCCTCAAATTTTTAATGCATATCTTTTACAACTTTTGTAGTAAAGTATTCTAATGACTTGCTTATGACACCCCATAGAATATATCATGTTTAGTACCTTGGACATTGTAGCTTATTTACTTAAATTGCTGATATATTTTGTGTTGTTTGTGTTGGACTGGGTAGCTCAGTTGGTAGAGTGATGGTCTTGCACTGTCAATGTACACGTCACATAGGTTCGAATCCCATGTAAGTTTGATCTTGTTTTACTAGTCTGCATTGTGGTTTGTGGCTCAATACCATGCAATGCATGTCTTTTAACAACAGTAGTCAAGTCTTCCAATGTACTTGTTAGTGAAACCCAATAGATAGCTTTATTTTCTCTTTGTTTCCTCAAATTTTTAATGCATATCTTTTACAACTTTTGTAGTAAAGTATTCTAATGACTTGCTTATGACACCCCATAGAATATATCATGTTTAGTACCTTGGACATTGTAGCTTATTTACTTAAATTGCTGATATATTTTGTGTTGTTTGTGTTGGACTGGGTAGCTCAGTTGGTAGAGTGATGGTCTTGCACTGTCAATGTAGACGTCACATAGGTTCGAATCCCATGTAAGTTTGTTCTTGTTTTACAAGTCTGCATTGTGGTTTGTGGCTCAATACCATGTAATGCATGTCTTTTAACAACAGTAGTCAAGTCTTCCAATGTACTTGTTAGTGAAACCCAATAGATAGCTATATTTTCTCTTTGTTTCCTCAAATTTTTAATGCATATCTTTTACAACTTTTGTAGTAAAGTATTCTAATGACTTGCTTATGACACCCCATAGAATATATCATGTTTAGTACCTTGGACATTGTAGCTTATTTACTTAAATCTCTTATAAATTTTGGCCATTTGTGTTCAGAGTGGATAGCTCATTTGGTAGAGTGTTGGTCTTGTACTATCAATGTGCACCTCACATAAGTTCGAATCCCATATAAGTTTGTTTTTATTTTACTAGTCTGCATTGTGGTTTGTGGCTTAATATCATGTAATGCATGTCTTTTAAAAACAGTAGTCAAGTCTTCCAATGTACTTGTTAGTGAAACCCAATAGATAGCTTTATTTTCTCTTTGTTTCCTCAAATTTTTAATGCATATCTTTTACAACTTTTGTAGTAAAGTATTCTAATGACTTGCTTATGACACCCCATAGAATATATCATGTTTAGTACCTTGGACATTGTAGCTTATTTACTTAAATTGCTGATATATTTTGTGCTGTTTGTGTTCAGACTGGGTAGCTCAGTTGGTAGAGTGATGGTCTTGCACTGTCAATGTACATGTCACATAGGTATGAATCCCATGTAAGTTTGTTCTTGTTTTACAAGTCTGCATTGTGGTTTGTGGCTCAATACCATGTAATGCATGTCTTTTAACAACAGTAGTCAAGTCTTCCAATGTACTTGTTAGTGAAACCCAATAGATAGCTTTACTTTCTCTGTGTTTCCTCAAATTTTTTATGCATATCTTTTACAACTTTTGTAGTAAAGTAGTCTAATGACTTGCTTATGACACCCCATAGAATATATCATGTTTAGTACCTTGGACATTATAGCTTTTTTACCTAAATCTCTGATATATTTTGGGTCATTTGTGTTCAGACTGGGTAGATCAGTTGGTAGAGTGTTGGTCTTGCACTATCAATGTACACCTCACATTTGTTCGAATCCTATGTAAGTTTATTTGAATTTTACTAGTCTGCATTGTGGTTTGTGGCTCAATACCATGTAATGCATATCTTTTAACAACGGTAGTCAAGTTTTCCAATGTACTTGTTAGTGAAACCCAATAGATAGCTTTATTTTCTCTTTGTTTCCTCAAATTTTTAATGCATATCTTTTACAACTTTTGTAGTAAAGTATTCTAATGACTTGCTTATAACACCCCATAGAATATATCATGTTTAGTACCTTGGACATTGTAGCTTAATACTTAAATCTCTTATAAATTTTGTCCATTTGTGTTCAGACTGGGTAGCTTATTTGGTAGAGTGTTGGTCTTGCACTATCAATGTGCACCTCACATAAGTTCGAATCCCATGTAAGTTTGTTTTTATATTACTAGTCTGCATTGTGGTTTGTGGCTCAATATCATGTAATGCATGTCTTTTAAAAACAGTAGTCAAGTCTTCCAATGTACTTGTTAGTGAAACCCAATGGATAGCTTTATTTTCTCTTTGTTTCCTCAAATTTTTAATGCATATCTTTTACAACTTTTGTAGTAAAGTATTCTAATGACTTGCTTATGACACCCCATAGAATATATCATGTTTAGTACCTTGGACATTGTAGCTTATTTACTTAAATCTCTTATAAATTTTGGCCATTTGTGTTCAGAGTGGATAGCTCATTTGGTAGAGTGTTGGTCTTGTACTATCAATGTGCACCTCACATAAGTTCGAATCCCATATAAGTTTGTTTTTATTTTACTAGTCTGCATTGTGGTTTGTGGCTTAATATCATGTAATGCATGTCTTTTAAAAACAGTAGTCAAGTCTTCCAATGTACTTGTTAGTGAAACCCAATAGATAGCTTTATTTTCTCTTTGTTTCCTCAAATTTTTAATGCATATCTTTTACAACTTTTGTAGTAAAGTATTCTAATGACTTGCTTATGACACCCCATAGAATATATCATGTTTAGTACCTTGGACATTGTAGCTTATTTACTTAAATTGCTGATATATTTTGTGCTGTTTGTGTTCAGACTGGGTAGCTCAGTTGGTAGAGTGATGGTCTTGCACTGTCAATGTACATGTCACATAGGTTTGAATCCCATGTAAGTTTGTTCTTGTTTTACAAGTCTGCATTGTGGTTTGTGGCTCAATACCATGTAATGCATGTCTTTTAACAACAGTAGTCAAGTCTTCCAATGTACTTGTTAGTGAAACCCAATAGATAGCTTTACTTTCTCTGTGTTTCCTCAAATTTTTTATGCATATCTTTTACAACTTTTGTAGTAAAGTAGTCTAATGACTTGCTTATGACACCCCATAGAATATATCATGTTTAGTACCTTGGACATTATAGCTTTTTTACCTAAATCTCTGATATATTTTGGGACATTTGTGTTCAGACTGGGTAGATCAGTTGGTAGAGTGTTGGTCTTGCACTATCAATGTACACCTCACATTTGTTCGAATCCTATGTAAGTTTATTTGAATTTTACTAGTCTGCATTGTGGTTTGTGGCTCAATACCATGTAATGCATATCTTTTAACAACGGTAGTCAAGTTTTCCAATGTACTTGTTAGTGAAACCCAATAGATAGCTTTATTTTCTCTTTGTTTCCTCAAATTTTTAATGCATATCTTTTACAACTTTTGTAGTAAAGTATTCTAATGACTTGCTTATGACACCCCATAGAATATATCATGTTTAGTACCTTGGACATTGTAGCTTAATACTTAAATCTCTTATAAATTTTGTCCATTTGTGTTCAGACTGGGTAGCTCATTTGGTAGAGTGTTGGTCTTGTACTATCAATGTGCACCTCACATAAGTTCGAATCCCATATAAGTTTGTTTTTATTTTACTAGTCTGCATTGTGGTTTGTGGCTTAATATCATGTAATGCATGTCTTTTAAAAACAGTAGTCAAGTCTTCCAATGTACTTGTTAGTGAAACCCAATAGATAGCTTTATTTTCTCTTTGTTTCCTCAAATTTTTAATGCATATCTTTTACAACTTTTGTAGTAAAGTATTCTAATGACTTGCTTATAACACCCCATAGAATATATCATGTTTAGTACCTTGGACATTGTAGCTTAATACTTAAATCTCTTATAAATTTTGTCCATTTGTGTTCAGACTGGGTAGCTTATTTGGTAGAGTGTTGGTCTTGCACTATCAATGTGCACCTCACATAAGTTCGAATCCCATGTAAGTTTGTTTTTATATTACTAGTCTGCATTGTGGTTTGTGGCTCAATATCATGTAATGCATGTCTTTTAAAAACAGTAGTCAAGTCTTCCAATGTACTTGTTAGTGAAACCCAATGGATAGCTTTATTTTCTCTTTGTTTCCTCAAATTTTTAATGCATATCTTTTACAACTTTTGTAGTAAAGTATTCTAATGACTTGCTTATGACACCCCATAGAATATATCATGTTTAGTACCTTGGACATTGTAGCTTATTTACTTAAATCTCTTATAAATTTTGTCCATTCGTGTTCAGACTGGGTAGCTCATTTGGTAGAGTGTTGGTCTTGCACTATCAATGTGCACATCATATAAGTTCGAATCCCATGTAAGTTTGTTATTATTTTACTAGTCTGCATTGAGGTTTGTGGCTTAATATCATGTAATGCATGTCTTTTAAAAACAGTAGTCAAGTCTTCCAATGTACTTGTTAGTGAAACCCAATAGATAGCTTTATTTTCTCTTTGTTTCCTCAAATTTTTAATGCATATCTTTTACAACTTTTGTAGTAAAGTATTCTAATGACTTGCTTATGACACCCCATAGAATATATCATGTTTAGTACCTTGGACATTGTAGCTTATTTACTTAAATTGCTGATATATTTTGTGTTGTTTGTGTTGGACTGGGTAGCTCAGTTGGTAGAGTGATGGTCTTGCACTGTCAATGTACACGTCACATAGGTTCGAATCCCATGTAAGTTTGATCTTGTTTTACTAGTCTGCATTGTGGTTTGTGGCTCAATACCATGCAATGCATGTCTTTTAACAACAGTAGTCAAGTCTTCCAATGTACTTGTTAGTGAAACCCAATAGATAGCTTTATTTTCTCTTTGTTTCCTCAAATTTTTAATGCATATCTTTTACAACTTTTGTAGTAAAGTATTCTAATGACTTGCTTATGACACCCCATAGAATATATCATGTTTAGTACCTTGGACATTGTAGCTTATTTACTTAAATTGCTGATATATTTCGTGTTGTTTGTGTTGGACTGGGTTGCTCAGTTGGTGGAGTGATGGTCTTGCACTGTCAATGTACACGTCACATAGGTTCGAATCCCATGTAAGTTTGATCTTGTTTTACTAGTCTGCATTGTGGTTTGTGGCTCAATACCATGCAATGCATGTCTTTTAACAACAGTAGTCAAGTCTTCCAATGTACTTGTTAGTGAAACCCAATAGATAGCTTTATTTTCTCTTTGTTTCCTCAAATTTTTATGCATATCTTTTACAACTTTTGTAGTAAAGTATTCTAATGACTTGCTTATGACACCCCATAGAATATATCATGTTTAGTACCTTGGACATTGTAGCTTATTTACTTAAATCTCTTATAAATTTTTGCCATTTGTGTTCAGAGTGGGCAGCTCATTTGGTAGAGTGTTGTTCTTGCACTATCAATGTGCACCTCACATAAGTTCGAATCCCCTGTAAGTTTGTTTTTATTTTACTAGTCTGCATTGTGGTTTGTGGCTTAATATCATGTAATGCATGTCTTTTAAAAACAGTAGTCAAGTCTTCCAATGTACTTGTTAGTGAAACCCAATAGATAGCTTTATTTTCTCTTTGTTTCCTCAAATTTTTAATGCATATCTTTTACAACTTTTGTAGTAAAGTATTCTAATGACTTGCTTATGACACCCCATAGAATATATCATGTTTAGTACCTTGGACATTGTAGCTTATTTACTTAAATTGCTGATATATTTTGGGCTGTTTGTGTTCAGACTGGGTAGCTCATTTGGTATAGTGTTGGTCTTGCACTATCAATGTGCACCTCACATAAGTTCAAATCCCATGTAAGTTTGTTTTTATTTTACTAGTCTGCATTGTCGTTTGTGGCTCAATATAATGTAATGCATGTCTTTTAAAAACAGTAGTCAAGTCTTCCAGTGTACTTGTTAGTGAAACCAAATAGATAGCTTTATTTTCTCTTTGTTTCCTCAGATTTTTAATGCATATCTTTTACAACTTTTGTAGTAAAGTATTCTAATGACTTGCTTATGACACCCCATAGAATATATCATGTTTAGTACCTTGGACATTGTAGCTTATTTACTTAAATTGCTGATATATTTTGTGCTGTTTGTGTTCAGACTGGGTAGCTCAGTTGGTAGAGTGATGGTCTTGCATTGTCAATGTACACGTCACATAGGTTCGAATCCCATGTAAGTTTGTTTTTGTTTTACTAGTCTGCATTGTGGTTTGTGGCTCAATACCATGTAATTCATGTCTTTTAACAACAGTAGTCAAGTCTTCCAATGTACTTGTTAGTGAAACCCAATAGATAGCTTTATTTTCTCTGTGTTTCCTCAAATTTTTTATGCATATCTTTTACAACTTTTGTAGTAAAGTAGTCTAATGACTTGCTTATGACACCCCATAGAATATATCATGTTTAGTATCTTGGACATTATAGCTTATTTACCTAAATCTCTGATATATTTTGGGTCATTTGTGTTCTGACTGGGTAGCTCAGTTGGTAGAGTGTTGGTCTTGCACTAGCAATGTACGCCTCACATTGGTTCGAATCCCATGTAAGTTTATTTGAATTTTACTAGTCTGCATTGTGGTTTGTGGCTCAATACCATGTAATGCATATCTTTTAACAACAGTAGTCAAGTCTTCCAATGTACTTGTTAGTGAAACCCAATAGATAGCTTTATTTTATCTTTGTTTCCTCAAATTTTTAATGCATATCTTTTACAACTTTTGTAGTAAAGTATTCTAATGACTTGCTTATGACACCCCATATAATATATCATGTTTAGTACCTTGGACATTGTAGCTTATTTACTTAAATCTCTTATAAATTTTGTCCATTTGTGTTCAGACTGGGTAGCTCATTTGGTAGAGTGTTGGTCTTGCGCTATCAATGTGCACCTCACATAAGTTCGAATCCCATGTAAGTTTGTTTTTATTTTACTAGTCTGCATTGTGGTTTGTGGTCAATATAATGTAATGCATGTCTTTTAAAAACAGTAGTCAAGTCTTCCAGTGTACTTGTTAGTGAAACCCAATAGATAGCTTTATTTTCTCTTTGTTTCCTCAAATTTTTAATGCATATCTTTTACAACTTTTGTAGTAAAGTATTCTAATGACTTGCTTATGACACCCCATAGAATATATCATGTTTAGTACCTTGGACATTGTAGCTTATTTACTTAAATTGCTGATATATTTTGTGCTGTTTGTGTTCAGACTGGGTAGCTCAGTTGGTAGAGTGATGGTCTTGCACTGTCAATGTACACGTCACATAGGTTCGAATTCCATGTAAGTTTGTTCTTGTTTTACTAGTCTGCATTGTGGTTTGTGGCTCAATACCATATAATGCATATCTTTTAACAACAGTAGTCAAGTCTTCCAATGTACTTGTTAGTGAAACCCAATAGATAGCTTTATTTTCTCTGTGTTTCCTCAAATTTTTATGCATATCTTTTACAACTTTTGTAGTAAAGTAGTCTAATGACTTGCTTATGACACCCCATAGAATATATCATGTTTAGTACCTTGGAAATTGTATCTTATTTACCTAAATCTCTGATATATTTGGAGTCATTGGTGTTCAGACTGGGTAGCTCAGTTGGTAGAGTGTTGGTCTTGCACTATCAATGTGCACCTCACATAAGTTCGAATCCCATGTAAGTTTGTTTTTATTTTACTAGTCTGCATTGTGGTTTGTGGCTTAATATCATGTAATGCATGTCTTTGAAAAACAGTAGTCAAGTCTTCCAATGTACTTGTTAGTGAAACCCAATAGATAGCTTTATTTTCTCTTTGCTTCCTCAAATTTTTAATGCATATCTTTTACAACTTTTGTAGTAAAGTATTCTAATGACTTGCTTATGACACCCCATATAATATATCATGTTTAGTACCTTGGACATTGTAGCTTATTTACTTAAATCTCTTATAAATTTGGTCCATTTGTGTTCAGACTGGGTAGCTCATTTGGTAGAGTGTTGGTCTTGCACTATCAATGTGCACCTCACATAAGTTCGAATCCCATGTACGTTTGTTTTTATTTTACTAGACTGCATTGTGGTTTGTGGCTCAATATAATGTAATGCATATCTTTTAACAACAGTAGTCAAGTCTTCCAATGTACTTGTTAGTGAAACCCAATAGATAGCTTTATTTTATCTTTGTTTCCTCAAATTTTTAATGCATATCTTTTACAACTTTTGTAGTAAAGTATTCTAATGACTTGCTTATGACACCCCATAGAATATATCATGTTTAGTACCTTGGACATTGTAGCTTATTTACTTAAATTGCTAATATATTTTGTGCTGTTTGTGTTCAGACTGGGTAGCTCATTTGGTAGAGTGTTGGTCTTGCACTATCAATGTGCACCTCACATAAGTTCGAATCCCATGTACGTTTGTTTTTATTTTACTAGTCTGCATTGTGGTTTGTGGCTTAATATCATGTAATGCATGTCTTTTAAAAACAGTAGTCAAGTCTTCCAATGTACTTGTTAGTGAAACCCAATAGATAGCTTTATTTTCTCTTTGTTTCCTCAAATTTTTAATGCATATCTTTTACAACTTTTGTAGTAAAGTATTCTAATGACTTGCTTATGACACCCCATAGAATATATCATGTTTAGTACCTTGGACATTGTAGCTTATTTACTTAAATTGCTAATATATTTTGTGCTGTTTGTGTTCAGACTGGGTAGCTCATTTGGTAGAGTGTTGGTCTTGCACTATCAATGTGCACCTCACATAAGTTCGAATCCCATGTACGTTTGTTTTTATTTTACTAGTCTGCATTGTGGTTTGTGGCTTAATATCATGTAATGCATGTCTTTTAAAAACAGTAGTCAAGTCTTCCAATGTACTTGTTAGTGAAACCCAATAGATAGCTTTATTTTCTCTTTGTTTCCTCAAATTTTTAATGCATATCTTTTACAACTTTTGTAGTAAAGTATTCTAATGACTTGCTTATGACACCCCATAGAATATATCATGTTTAGTACCTTGGACATTGTAGCTTATTTACTTAAATCTCTTATAAATTTTGGCCATTTGTGTTTAGAGTGGGTAGCTCATTTGGTAGAGTGTTGGTCTTGCACTATCAATGTGCACCTCACATAAGTTCGAATCCCATATAAGTTTGTTTTTATTTTACTAGTCTGCATTGTGGTTTGTGGCTTAATATCATGTAATGCATGTCTTTTAAAAACAGTAGTCAAGTCTTCCAATGTACTTGTTAGTGAAACCCAATAGATAGCTTTATTTTCTCTTTGTTTCCTCAAATTTTTAATGCATATCTTTTACAACTTTTGTAGTAAAGTATTCTAATGACTTGCTTATGACACCCCATAGAATATATCATGTTTAGTACCTTGGACATTGTAGCTTATTTACTTAAATTGCTGATATATTTTGTGCTGTTTGTGTTCAGACTGGGTAGCTCAGTTGGTAGAGTGATGGTCTTGCACTGTCAATGTACATGTCACATAGGTTTGAATCCCATGTAAGTTTGTTCTTGTTTTACTAGTCTGCATTGTGGTTTGTGGCTCAATACCATGTAATGCATGTCTTTTAACAACAGTAGTCAAGTCTTCCAATGTACTTGTTAGTGAAACCCAATAGATAGCTTTATTTTCTCTGTGTTTCCTCAAATTTTTTATGCATATCTTTTACAACTTTTGTAGTAAAGTAGTCTAATGACTTGCTTATGACACCCCATAGAATATATCATGTTTAGTACCTTGGACATTATAGCTTTTTTACCTAAATCTCTGATATATTTTGGGTCATTTGTGTTCAGACTGGGTAGATCAGTTGGTAGAGTGTTGGTCTTGCACTATCAATGTACACCTCACATTTGTTCGAATCTTATGTAAGTTTATTTGAATTTTACTAGTCTGCATTGTGGTTTGTGGCTCAATACCATGTAATGCATATCTTTTAACAACAGTAGTCAAGTCTTCCAATGTACTTGTTAGTGAAACCCAATAGCTTTATTTTCTCTTTGTTTCCTCAAATTTTTAATGCATATCTTTTACAACTTTTGTAGTAAAGTATTCTAATGACTTGCTTATGACACCCCATAGAATATATCATGTTTAGTACCTTGGACATTGTAGCTTATTTACTTAAATTGCTGATATATTTTGTGCTGTTTGTGTTCGGACTTGGTAGCTCAGTTGGTAGAGTGATGGTCTTGCACTGTCAATGTACACGTCACATAGGTTCGAATCCCATGTAAGTTTGATCTTGTTTTACTAGTCTGCATTGCGGTTTGTGGCTCAATACCATGCAATGCATGTCTTTTAACAACAGTAGTCAAGTCTTCCAATGTACTTGTTAGTGAAACCCAATAGATAGCTTTATTTTCTCTGTGTTTCCTCAAATTTTTAATGCATATCTTTTACAACTTTTGTAGTAAAGTATTCTAATGACTTGCTTATGACACCCCATAGAATATATCATGTTTAGTACCTTGGACATTGTAGCTTATTTACTTAAATTGCTGATATATTTTGTGCTGTTTGTGTTCAGACTGGGTAGCTCATTTGGTAGAGTGTTGGTCTTGCACTATCAATGTGCACCTCACATAAGTTCAAATCCCATGTAAGTTTGTTTTTATTTTACTAGTCTGCATTGTCGTTTGTGGCTCAATATAATGTAATGCATGTCTTTTAAAAACAGTAGTCAAGTCTTCCAATGTACTTGTTAGTGAAACCCAATAGATAGCTTTATTTTCTCTTTGTTTCCTCAAATTTTTAATGCATATCTTTTACAACTTTTGTAGTAAAGTATTCTAATGACTTGCTTATGACACCCCATAGAATATATCATGTTTAGTACCTTGGACATTGTAGCTTATTTACTTAAATTGCTGATATATTTTGTGCTGTTTGTGTTCAGACTGGGTAGCTCAGTTGGTAGAGTGATGGTCTTGCATTGTCAATGTACACGTCACATAGGTTCGAATCCCATGTAAGTTTGTTTTTGTTTTACTAGTCTGCATTGTGGTTTGTGGCTCAATACCATGTAATTCATGTCTTTTAACAACAGTAGTCAAGTCTTCCAATGTACTTGTTAGTGAAACCCAATAGATAGCTTTATTTTCTCTGTGTTTCCTCAACTTTTTTATGCATATCTTTTACAACTTTTGTAGTAAAGTAGTCTAATGACTTGCTTATGACACCCCATAGAATATATCATGTTTAGTATCTTGGACATTATAGCTTATTTACCTAAATCTCTGATATATTTTGGGTCATTTGTGTTCTGACTGGGTAGCTCAGTTGGTAGAGTGTTGGTCTTGCACTAGCAATGTACACCTCACATTGGTTCGAATACCATATAAGTTTATTTGAATTTTACTAGTCTGCATTGTGGTTTGTGGCTCAATACCATGTAATGCATATCTTTTAACAACAGTAGTCAAGTCTTCCAATGTACTTGTTAGTGAAACCCAATAGATAGCTTTATTTTATCTTTGTTTCCTCAAATTTTTAATGCATATCTTTTACAACTTTTGTAGTAAAGTATTCTAATGACTTGCTTATGACACCCCATAGAATATATCATGTTTAGTACCTTGGACATTGTAGCTTATTTACTTAAATCTCTTATAAATTTTGTCCATTTGTGTTCAGACTGGGTAGCTCATTTGGTAGAGTGTTGGTCTTGCGCTATCAATGTGCACCTCACATAAGTTCGAATCCCATGTAAGTTTGTTTTTATTTTACTAGTCTGCATTGTGGTTTGTGGCTCAATATAATGTAATGCATGTCTTTTAAAAACAGTAGTCAAGTCTTCCAGTGTACTTGTTAGTGAAACCCAATAGATAGCTTTATTTTCTCTTTGTTTCCTCAAATTTTTAATGCATATCTTTTACAACTTTTGTAGTAAAGTATTCTAATGACTTGCTTATGACACCCCATAGAATATATCATGTTTAGTACCTTGGACATTGTAGCTTATTTACTTAAATTGCTGATATATTTTGTGCTGTTTGTGTTCAGACTGGGTAGCTCAGTTGGTAGAGTGATGGTCTTGCACTGTCAATGTACACGTCACATAGGTTCGAATCCCATGTAAGTTTGTTCTTGTTTTACTAGTCTGCATTGTGGTTTGTGGCTGAATACCATATAATGCATATCTTTTAACAACAGTAGTCAAGTCTTCCAATGTACTTGTTAGTGAAACCCAATAGATAGCTTTATTTTCTCTGTGTTTTCTCAAATTTTTATGCATATCTTTTACAACTTTTGTAGTAAAGTAGTCTAATGACTTGCTTATGACACCCCATAGAATATATCATGTTTAGTACCTTGGAAATTGTATCTTATTTACCTAAATCTCTGATATATTTGGAGTCATTGGTGTTCAGACTGGGTAGCTCAGTTGGTAGAGTGTTAGTCTTGCACTATCAATGTGCACCTCACATAAGTTCGAATCCCATGTTAGTTTGTTTTTATTTTACTAGTCTGCATTGTGGTTTGTGGCTTAATATCATGTAATGCATGTCTTTGAAAAACAGTAGTCAAGTCTTCCAATGTACTTGTTAGTGAAACCCAATAGATAGCTTTATTTTCTCTTTGCTTCCTCAAATTTTTAATGCATATCTTTTACAACTTTTGTAGTAAAGTATTCTAATGACTTGCTTATGACACCCCATATAATATATCATGATTAGTACCTTGGACATTGTAGCTTATTTACTTAAATCTCTTATAAATTTGGTCCATTTGTGTTCAGACTGGGTAGCTCATTTGGTAGAGTGTTGGTCTTGCACTATCAATGTGCACCTCACATAAGTTCGAATCCCATGTACGTTTGTTTTTATTTTACTAGACTGCATTGTGGTTTGTGGCTCAATATAATGTAATGCATATCTTTTAACAACAGTAGTCAAGTCTTCCAATGTACTTGTTAGTGAAACCCAATAGATAGCTTTATTTTATCTTTGTTTCCTCAAATTTTTAATGCATATCTTTTACAACTTTTGTAGTAAAGTATTCTAATGACTTGCTTATGACACCCCATATAATATATCATGTTTAGTACCTTGGACATTGTAGCTTATTTACTTAAATTGCTAATATATTTTGTGCTGTTTGTGTTCAGACTGGGTAGCTCGGTTGGTAGAGTGATGGTCTTGCACTGTCAATGTACACGTCACATAGGTTCGAATCCCATGTAAGTTTGTTCTTGTTTTTCAAGTCTGCATTGTGGTTTGTGGCTCAATACCATGTAATGCATGTCTTTTAACAACAGTAGTCAAGTCTTCCAATGTACTTGTTAGTGAAACCCAATAGATAGCTTTATTTTCTCTTTGTTTCCTCAAATTTTTTATGCATATCTTTTACAACTTTTGTAGTAAAGTATTCTAATGACTTGCTTATGACACCCCATAGAATATATCATGTTTAGTACCTTGGACATTTTAGCTTATTTACTTAAATCTCTTATAAATTTTGTCCATTTGTGTTCAGAGTGGGTAGCTCATTTGGTAGAGTGTTGGTCTTGCACTATCAATGTGCACCTCACATAAGTTCGAATCCCATGTACGTTTGTTTTTATTTTACTAGTCTGCATTGTGGTTTGTGGCTTAATATCATGTAATGCATGTCTTTTAAAAACAGTAGTCAAGTCTTCCAATGTACTTGTTAGTGAAACCCAATAGATAGCTTTATTTTCTCTTTGTTTCCTCAAATTTTTAATGCATATCTTTTACAACTTTTGTAGTAAAGTATTCTAATGACTTGCTTATGACACCCCATAGAATATATCATGTTTAGTACCTTGGACATTGTAGCTTATTTACTTAAATTGCTAATATATTTTGTGTTGTTTGTGTTCAGACTGGGTAGCTCGGTTGGTAGAGTGATGGTCTTGCACTGTCAATGTACACGTCACATAGGTTCGAATCCCATGTAAGTTTGTTCTTGTTTTACAAGTCTGCATTGTGGTTTGTGGCTCAATACCATGTAATGCATGTCTTTTAACAACAGTAGTCAAGTCTTCCAATGTACTTGTTAGTGAAACCCAATAGATAGCTATATTTTCTCTTTGTTTCCTCAAATTTTTTATGCATATCTTTTACAACTTTTGTAGTAAAGTATTCTAATGACTTGCTTATGACACCCCATAGAATATATCATGTTTAGTACCTTGGACATTGTAGCTTATTTACTTAAATCTCTTATAAATTTTGGCCATTTGTGTTTAGAGTGGGTAGCTCATTTGGTAGAGTGTTGGTCTTGCACTATCAATGTGCACCTCACATAAGTTCGAATCCCATATAAGTTTGTTTTTATTTTACTAGTCTGCATTGTGGTTTGTGGCTTAATATCATGTAATGCATGTCTTTTAAAAACAGTAGTCAAGTCTTCCAATGTACTTGTTAGTGAAACCCAATAGATAGCTTTATTTTCTCTGTGTTTCCTCAAATTTTTTATGCATATCTTTTACAACTTTTGTAGTAAAGTAGTCTAATGACTTGCTTATGACACCCCATAGAATATATCATGTTTAGTACCTTGGACATTATAGCTTTTTTACCTAAATCTCTGATATATTTTGGGTCATTTGTGTTCAGACTGGGTAGATCAGTTGGTAGAGTGTTGGTCTTGCACTATCAATGTACACCTCACATTTGTTCGAATCCTATGTAAGTTTATTTGAATTTTACTAGTCTGCATTGTGGTTTGTGGCTCAATACCATGTAATGCATATCTTTTAACAACAGTAGTCAAGTCTTCCAATGTACTTGTTAGTGAAACCCAATAGATAGCTTTATTTTCTCTTTGTTTCCTCAAATTTTTAATGCATATCTTTTACAACTTTTGTAGTAAAGTATTCTAATGACTTGCTTATGACACCCCATAGAATATATCATGTTTAGTACCTTGGACATTGTAGCTTATTTACTTAAATTGCTGATATATTTTGTGCTGTTTGTGTTCGGACTTGGTAGCTCAGTTGGTAGAGTGATGGTCTTGCACTGTCAATGTACACGTCACATAGGTTCGAATCCCATGTAAGTTTGATCTTGTTTTACTAGTCTGCATTGCGGTTTGTGGCTCAATACCATGCAATGCATGTCTTTTAACAACAGTAGTCAAGTCTTCCAATGTACTTGTTAGTGAAACCCAATAGATAGCTTTATTTTCTCTGTGTTTCCTCAAATTTTTAATGCATATCTTTTACAACTTTTGTAGTAAAGTATTCTAATGACTTGCTTATGACACCCCATAGAATATATCATGTTTAGTACCTTGGACATTGTAGCTTATTTACTTAAATTGCTGATATATTTTGTGCTGTTTGTGTTCAGACTGGGTAGCTCATTTGGTAGAGTGTTGGTCTTGCACTATCAATGTGCACCTCACATAAGTTCAAATCCCATGTAAGTTTGTTTTTATTTTACTAGTCTGCATTGTCGTTTGTGGCTCAATATAATGTAATGCATGTCTTTTAAAAACAGTAGTCAAGTCTTCCAGTGTACTTGTTAGTGAAACCAAATAGATAGCTTTATTTTCTCTTTGTTTCCTCAGATTGTTAATGCATATCTTTTACAACTTTTGTAGTAAAGTATTCTAATGACTTGCTTATGACACCCCATAGAATATATCATGTTTAGTACCTTGGACATTGTAGCTTATTTACTTAAATTGCTGATATATTTTGTGCTGTTTGTGTTCAGACTGGGTAGCTCAGTTGGTAGAGTGATGGTCTTGCATTGTCAATGTACACGTCACATAGGTTCGAATCCCATGTAAGTTTGTTTTTGTTTTACTAGTCTGCATTGTGGTTTGTGGCTCAATACCATGTAATTCATGTCTTTTAACAACAGTAGTCAAGTCTTCCAATGTACTTGTTAGTGAAACCCAATAGATAGCTTTATTTTCTCTGTGTTTCCTCAAATTTTTTATGCATATCTTTTACAACTTTTGTAGTAAAGTAGTCTAATGACTTGCTTATGACACCCCATAGAATATATCATGTTTAGTATCTTGGACATTATAGCTTATTTACCTAAATCTCTGATATATTTTGGGTCATTTGTGTTCTGACTGGGTAGCTCAGTTGGTAGAGTGTTGGTCTTGCACTAGCAATGTACACCTCACATTGGTTCGAATCCCATATAAGTTTATTTGAATTTTACTAGTCTGCATTGTGGTTTGTGGCTCAATACCATGTAATGCATATCTTTTAACAACAGTAGTCAAGTCTTCCAATGTACTTGTTAGTGAAACCCAATAGATAGCTTTATTTTATCTTTGTTTCCTCAAATTTTTAATGCATATCTTTTACAACTTTTGTAGTAAAGTATTCTAATGACTTGCTTATGACACCCCATAGAATATATCATGTTTAGTACCTTGGACATTGTAGCTTATTTACTTAAATCTCTTATAAATTTTGTCCATTTGTGTTCAGAGTGGGTAGCTCATTTGGTAGAGTGTTGGTCTTGCGCTATCAATGTGCACCTCACATAAGTTCGAATCCCATGTAAGTTTGTTTTTATTTTACTAGTCTGCATTGTGGTTTGTGGCTCAATATAATGTAATGCATGTCTTTTAAAAACAGTAGTCAAGTCTTCCAGTGTACTTGTTAGTGAAACCCAATAGATAGCTTTATTTTCTCTTTGTTTCCTCAAATTTTTAATGCATATCTTTTACAACTTTTGTAGTAAAGTATTCTAATGACTTGCTTATGACACCCCATAGAATATATCATGTTTAGTACCTTGGACATTGTAGCTTATTTACTTAAATTGCTGATATATTTTGTGCTGTTTGTGTTCAGACTGGGTAGCTCAGTTGGTAGAGTGATGGTCTTGCACTGTCAATGTACACGTCACATAGGTTCGAATCCCATGTAAGTTTGTTCTTGTTTTACTAGTCTGCATTGTGGTTTGTGGCTGAATACCATATAATGCATATCTTTTAACAACAGTAGTCAAGTCTTCCAATGTACTTGTTAGTGAAACCCAATAGATAGCTTTATTTTCTCTGTGTTTCCTCAAATTTTTATGCATATCTTTTACAACTTTTGTAGTAAAGTAGTCTAATGACTTGCTTATGACACCCCATAGAATATATCATGTTTAGTACCTTGGAAATTGTATCTTATTTACCTAAATCTCTGATATATTTGGAGTCATTGGTGTTCAGACTGGGTAGCTCAGTTGGTAGAGTGTTGGTCTTGCACTATCAATGTGCACCTCACATAAGTTCGAATCCCATGTAAGTTTGTTTTTATTTTACTAGTCTGCATTGTGGTTTGTGGCTTAATATCATGTAATGCATGTCTTTGAAAAACAGTAGTCAAGTCTTCCAATGTACTTGTTAGTGAAATCCAATAGATAGCTTTATTTTCTCTTTGCTTCCTCAAATTTTTAATGCATATCTTTTACAACTTTTGTAGTAAAGTATTCTAATGACTTGCTTATGACACCCCATATAATATATCATGATTAGTACCTTGGACATTGTAGCTTATTTACTTAAATCTCTTATAAATTTGGTCCATTTGTGTTCAGACTGGGTAGCTCATTTGGTAGAGTGTTGGTCTTGCACTATCAATGTGCACCTCACATAAGTTCGAATCCCATGTACGTTTGTTTTTATTTTACTAGACTGCATTGTGGTTTGTGGCTCAATATAATGTAATGCATATCTTTTAACAACAGTAGTCAAGTCTTCCAATGTACTTGTTAGTGAAACCCAATAGATAGCTTTATTTTATCTTTGTTTCCTCAAATTTTTAATGCATATCTTTTACAACTTTTGTAGTAAAGTATTCTAATGACTTGCTTATGACACCCCATAGAATATATCATGTTTAGTACCTTGGACATTGTAGCTTATTTACTTAAATCTCTTATAAATTTTGGCCATTTGTGTTCAGACTGGGTAGCTCATTTGGTAGAGTGTTGGTCTTGCGCTATCAATGTGCACCTCACATAAGTTCGAATCCCATGTAAGTTTGTTTTTATTTTACTAGTCTGCATTGTGGTTTGTGGCTCAATATAATGTAATGCATGTCTTTTAAAAACAGTAGTCAAGTCTTCCAGTGTACTTGTTAGTGAAACCCAATAGATAGCTTTATTTTCTCTTTGTTTCCTCAAATTTTTAATGCATATCTTTTACAACTTTTGTAGTAAAGTATTCTAATGACTTGCTTATGACACCCCATAGAATATATCATGTTTAGTACCTTGGACATTGTAGCTTATTTACTTAAATTGCTGATATATTTTGTGCTGTTTGTGTTCAGACTGGGTAGCTCAGTTGGTAGAGTGATGGTCTTGCACTGTCAATGTACACGTCACATAGGTTCGAATCCCATGTAAGTTTGTTCTTGTTTTACTAGTCTGCATTGTGGTTTGTGGCTGAATACCATATAATGCATATCTTTTAACAACAGTAGTCAAGTCTTCCAATGTACTTGTTAGTGAAACCCAATAGATAGCTTTATTTTCTCTGTGTTTCCTCAAATTTTTATGCATATCTTTTACAACTTTTGTAGTAAAGTAGTCTAATGACTTGCTTATGACACCCCATAGAATATATCATGTTTAGTACCTTGGAAATTGTATCTTATTTACCTAAATCTCTGATATATTTGGAGTCATTGGTGTTCAGACTGGGTAGCTCAGTTGGTAGAGTGTTGGTCTTGCACTATCAATGTGCACCTCACATAAGTTCGAATCCCATGTAAGTTTGTTTTTATTTTACTAGTCTGCATTGTGGTTTGTGGCTTAATATCATGTAATGCATGTCTTTGAAAAACAGTAGTCAAGTCTTCCAATGTACTTGTTAGTGAAATCCAATAGATAGCTTTATTTTCTCTTTGCTTCCTCAAATTTTTAATGCATATCTTTTACAACTTTTGTAGTAAAGTATTCTAATGACTTGCTTATGACACCCCATATAATATATCATGATTAGTACCTTGGACATTGTAGCTTATTTACTTAAATCTCTTATAAATTTGGTCCATTTGTGTTCAGACTGGGTAGCTCATTTGGTAGAGTGTTGGTCTTGCACTATCAATGTGCACCTCACATAAGTTCGAATCCCATGTACGTTTGTTTTTATTTTACTAGACTGCATTGTGGTTTGTGGCTCAATATAATGTAATGCATATCTTTTAACAACAGTAGTCAAGTCTTCCAATGTACTTGTTAGTGAAACCCAATAGATAGCTTTATTTTATCTTTGTTTCCTCAAATTTTTAATGCATATCTTTTACAACTTTTGTAGTAAAGTATTCTAATGACTTGCTTATGACACCCCATATAATATATCATGTTTAGTAGCTTGGACATTGTAGCTTATTTACTTAAATTGCTAATATATTTTGTGCTGTTTGTGTTCAGACTGGGTAGCTCGGTTGGTAGAGTGATGGTCTTGCACTGTCAATGTACACGTCACATAGGTTCGAATCCCATGTAAGTTTGTTCTTGTTTTACAAGTCTGCATTGTGGTTTGTGGCTCAATACCATGTAATGCATGTCTTTTAACAACAGTAGTCAAGTCTTCCAATGTACTTGTTAGTGAAACCCAATAGATAGCTTTATTTTCTCTGTGTTTCCTAAAAAAATTGTATGCATATCTTTTACAACTTTTGTAGTAAAGTATTCTAATGACTTGCTTATGACACCCCATAGAATATATCATGTTTAGTACCTTGGACATTGTAGCTTATTTACTTAAATTGCTAATATATTTTGTGTTGTTTGTGTTCAGACTGGGTAGCTCGGTTGGTAGAGTGATGGTCTTGCACTGTCAATGTACACGTCACATAGGTTCGAATCCCATGTAAGTTTGTTCTTGTTTTACAAGTCTGCATTGTGGTTTGTGGCTCAATACCATGTAATGCATGTCTTTTAACAACAGTAGTCAAGTCTTCCAATGTACTTGTTAGTGAAACCCAATAGATAGCTATATTTTCTCTTTGTTTCCTCAAATTTTTTATGCATATCTTTTACAACTTTTGTAGTAAAGTATTCTAATGACTTGCTTATGACACCCCATAGAATATATCATGTTTAGTACCTTGGACATTGTAGCTTATTTACTTAAATCTCTTATAAATTTTGGCCATTTGTGTTCAGAGTGGGTAGCTCACTTGGTAGAGTGTTGGTCTTGCACTATCAATGTGCACCTCACATAAGTTCGAATCCCATGTAAGTTTGTTTTTATTTTACTAGTCTGCATTGTGGTTTGTGGCTTAATATCATGTAATGCATGTCTTTTAAAAACAGTAGTCAAGTCTTCCAATGTACTTGTTAGTGAAACCCAATAGATAGCTTTATTTTCTCTTTGTTTCCTCAAATTTTTAATGCATATCTTTTACAACTTTTGTAGTAAAGTATTCTAATGACTTGCTTATGACACCCCATAGAATATATCATGTTTAGTACCTTGGACATTGTAGCTTATTTACTTAAATTGCTAATATATTTTGTGTTGTTTGTGTTCAGACTGGGTAGCTCGGTTGGTAGAGTGATGGTCTTGCACTGTCAATGTACACGTCACATAGGTTCGAATCCCATGTAAGTTTGTTCTTGTTTTACAAGTCTGCATTGTGGTTTGTGGCTCAATACCATGTAATGCATGTCTTTTAACAACAGTAGTCAAGTCTTCCAATGTACTTGTTAGTGAAACCCAATAGATAGCTATATTTTCTCTTTGTTTCCTCAAATTTTTTATGCATATCTTTTACAACTTTTGTAGTAAAGTATTCTAATGACTTGCTTATGACACCCCATAGAATATATCATGTTTAGTACCTTGGACATTGTAGCTTATTTACTTAAATCTCTTATAAATTTTGGCCATTTGTGTTCAGAGTGGGTAGCTCATTTGGTAGAGTGTTGGTCTTGCACTATCAATGTGCACCTCACATAAGTTCGAATCCCATATAAGTTTGTTTTTATTTTACTAGTCTGCATTGTGGTTTGTGGCTTAATATCATGTAATGCATGTCTTTTAAAAACAGTAGTCAAGTCTTCCAATGTACTTGTTAGTGAAACCCAATAGATAGCTTTATTTTCTCTTTGTTTCCTCAAATTTTTAATGCATATCTTTTACAACTTTTGTAGTAAAGTATTCTAATGACTTGCTTATGACACCCCATAGAATATATCATGTTTAGTACCTTGGACATTGTAGCTTATTTACTTAAATTGCTGATATATTTTGTGCTGTTTGTGTTCAGACTGGGTAGCTCAGTTGGTAGAATGATGGTCTTGCACTGTCAATGTACATGTCACATAGGTTTGAATCCCAGGTAAGTTTGTTCTTGTTTTACTAGTCTGCATTGTGGTTTGTGGCTCAATACCATGTAATGCATGTCTTTTAACAACAGTAGTCAAGTCTTCCAATGTACTTGTTAGTGAAACCCAATAGATAGCTTTACTTTCTCTGTGTTTCCTCAAATTTTTTATGCATATCTTTTACAACTTTTGTAGTAAAGTAGTCTAATGACTTGCTTATGACACCCCATAGAATATATCATGTTTAGTACCTTGGACATTATAGCTTTTTTACCTAAATCTCTGATATATTTTGGGTCATTTGTGTTCAGACTGGGTAGATCAGTTGGTAGAGTGTTGGTCTTGCACTATCAATGTACACCTCACATTTGTTCGAATCCTATGTAAGTTTATTTGAATTTTACTAGTCTGCATTGTGGTTTGTGGCTCAATACCATGTAATGCATATCTTTTAACAACAGTAGTCAAGTCTTCCAATGTACTTGTTAGTGAAACCCAATAGATAGCTTTATTTTCTCTTTGTTTCCTCAAATTTTTAATGCATATCTTTTACAACTTTTGTAGTAAAGTATTCTAATGACTTGCTTATGACACCCCATAGAATATATCATGTTTAGTACCTTGGACATTGTAGCTTAATACTTAAATCTCTTATAAATTTTGTCCATTTGTGTTCAGACTGGGTAGCTTATTTGGTAGAGTGTTGGTCTTGCACTATCAATGTGCACCTCACATAAGTTCGAATCCCATGTAAGTTTGTTTTTATATTACTAGTCTGCATTGTGGTTTGTGGCTCAATATCATGTAATGCATGTCTTTTAAAAACAGTAGTCAAGTCTTCCAATGTACTTGTTAGTGAAACCCAATGGATAGCTTTATTTTCTCTTTGTTTCCTCAAATTTTTAATGCATATCTTTTACAACTTTTGTAGTAAAGTATTCTAATGACTTGCTTATGACACCCCATAGAATATATCATGTTTAGTACCTTGGACATTGTAGCTTATTTACTTAAATCTCTTATAAATTTTGTCCATTCGTGTTCAGACTGGGTAGCTCATTTGATAGAGTGTTGGTCTTGCACTATCAATGTGCACATCATATAAGTTCGAATCCCATGTAAGTTTGTTTTTATTTTACTAGTCTGCATTGAGGTTTGTGGCTTAATATCATTTAATGCATGTCTTTTAAAAACAGTAGTCAAGTCTTCCAATGTACTTGTTAGTGAAACCCAATAGATAGCTTTATTTTCTCTTTGTTTCCTCAAATTTTTAATGCATATCTTTTACAACTTTTGTAGTAAAGTATTCTAATGACTTGCTTATGACACCCCATAGAATATATCATGTTTAGTACCTTGGACATTGTAGCTTATTTACTTAAATTGCTGATAAATTTTGTGCTGTTTGTGTTCGGACTTGGTAGCTCAGTTGGTAGAGTGATGGTCTTGCACTGTCAATGTACACGTCACATAGGTTCGAATCCCATGTAAGTTTGATCTTGTTTTACTAGTCTGCATTGCGGTTTGTGGCTCAATACCATGCAATGCATGTCTTTTAACAACAGTAGTCAAGTCTTCCAATGTACTTGTTAGTGAAACCCAATAGATAGCTTTATTTTCTCTGTGTTTCCTCAAATTTTTAATGCATATCTTTTACAACTTTTGTAGTAAAGTATTCTAATGACTTGCTTATGACACCCCATAGAATATATCATGTTTAGTACCTTGGACATTGTAGCTTATTTACTTAAATTGCTGATATATTTTGTGCTGTTTGTGTTCAGACTGGGTAGCTCATTTGGTAGAGTGTTGGTCTTGCACTATCAATGTGCACCTCACATAAGTTCAAATCCCATGTAAGTTTGTTTTTATTTTACTAGTCTGCATTGTCGTTTGTGGCTCAATATAATGTAATGCATGTCTTTTAAAAACAGTAGTCAAGTCTTCCAGTGTACTTGTTAGTGAAACCAAATAGATAGCTTTATTTTCTCTTTGTTTCCTCAGATTGTTAATGCATATCTTTTACAACTTTTGTAGTAAAGTATTCTAATGACTTGCTTATGACACCCCATAGAATATATCATGTTTAGTACCTTGGACATTGTAGCTTATTTACTTAAATTGCTGATATATTTTGTGCTGTTTGTGTTCAGACTGGGTAGCTCAGTTGGTAGAGTGATGGTCTTGCATTGTCAATGTACACGTCACATAGGTTCGAATCCCATGTAAGTTTGTTTTTGTTTTACTAGTCTGCATTGTGGTTTGTGGCTCAATACCATGTAATTCATGTCTTTTAACAACAGTAGTCAAGTCTTCCAATGTACTTGTTAGTGAAACCCAATAGATAGCTTTATTTTCTCTGTGTTTCCTCAAATTTTTTATGCATATCTTTTACAACTTTTGTAGTAAAGTAGTCTAATGACTTGCTTATGACACCCCATAGAATATATCATGTTTAGTATCTTGGACATTATAGCTTATTTACCTAAATCTCTGATATATTTTGGGTCATTTGTGTTCTGACTGGGTAGCTCAGTTGGTAGAGTGTTGGTCTTGCACTAGCAATGTACACCTCACATTGGTTCGAATCCCATATAAGTTTATTTGAATTTTACTAGTCTGCATTGTGGTTTGTGGCTCAATACCATGTAATGCATATCTTTTAACAACAGTAGTCAAGTCTTCCAATGTACTTGTTAGTGAAACCCAATAGATAGCTTTATTTTATCTTTGTTTCCTCAAATTTTTAATGCATATCTTTTACAACTTTTGTAGTAAAGTATTCTAATGACTTGCTTATGACACCCCATAGAATATATCATGTTTAGTACCTTGGACATTGTAGCTTATTTACTTAAATCTCTTATAAATTTTGTCCATTTGTGTTCAGACTGGGTAGCTCATTTGGTAGAGTGTTGGTCTTGCGCTATCAATGTGCACCTCACATAAGTTCGAATCCCATGTAAGTTTGTTTTTATTTTACTAGTCTGCATTGTGGTTTGTGGCTCAATATAATGTAATGCATGTCTTTTAAAAACAGTAGTCAAGTCTTCCAGTGTACTTGTTAGTGAAACCCAATAGATAGCTTTATTTTCTCTTTGTTTCCTCAAATTTTTAATGCATATCTTTTACAACTTTTGTAGTAAAGTATTCTAATGACTTGCTTATGACACCCCATAGAATATATCATGTTTAGTACCTTGGACATTGTAGCTTATTTACTTAAATTGCTGATATATTTTGTGCTGTTTGTGTTCAGACTGGGTAGCTCAGTTGGTAGAGTGATGGTCTTGCACTGTCAATGTACACGTCACATAGGTTCGAATCCCATGTAAGTTTGTTCTTGTTTTACTAGTCTGCATTGTGGTTTGTGGCTGAATACCATATAATGCATATCTTTTAACAACAGTAGTCAAGTCTTCCAATGTACTTGTTAGTGAAACCCAATAGATAGCTTTATTTTCTCTGTGTTTCCTCAAATTTTTATGCATATCTTTTACAACTTTTGTAGTAAAGTAGTCTAATGACTTGCTTATGACACCCCATAGAATATATCATGTTTAGTACCTTGGAAATTGTATCTTATTTACCTAAATCTCTGATATATTTGGAGTCATTGGTGTTCAGACTGGGTAGCTCAGTTGGTAGAGTGTTGGTCTTGCACTATCAATGTGCACCTCACATAAGTTCGAATCCCATGTAAGTTTGTTTTTATTTTACTAGTCTGCATTGTGGTTTGTGGCTTAATATCATGTAATGCATGTCTTTGAAAAACAGTAGTCAAGTCTTCCAATGTACTTGTTAGTGAAATCCAATAGATAGCTTTATTTTATCTTTGTTTCCTCAAATTTTTAATGCATATCTTTTACAACTTTTGTAGTAAAGTATTCTAATGACTTGCTTATGACACCCCATAGAATATATCATGATTAGTACCTTGGACATTGTAGCTTATTTACTTAAATCTCTTATAAATTTGGTCCATTTGTGTTCAGACTGGGTAGCTCATTTGGTAGAGTGTTGGTCTTGCACTATCAATGTGCACCTCACATAAGTTCGAATCCCATGTACGTTTGTTTTTATTTTACTAGACTGCATTGTGGTTTGTGGCTCAATATAATGTAATGCATATCTTTTAACAACAGTAGTCAAGTCTTCCAATGTACTTGTTAGTGAAACCCAATAGATAGCTTTATTTTATCTTTGTTTCCTCAAATTTTTAATGCATATCTTTTACAACTTTTGTAGTAAAGTATTCTAATGACTTGCTTATGACACCCCATATAATATATCATGTTTAGTAGCTTGGACATTGTAGCTTATTTACTTAAATTGCTAATATATTTTGTGCTGTTTGTGTTCAGACTGGGTAGCTCGGTTGGTAGAGTGATGGTCTTGCACTGTCAATGTACACGTCACATAGGTTCGAATCCCATGTAAGTTTGTTCTTGTTTTACAAGTCTGCATTGTGGTTTGTGGCTCAATACCATGTAATGCATGTCTTTTAACAACAGTAGTCAAGTCTTCCAATGTACTTGTTAGTGAAACCCAATAGATAGCTTTATTTTCTCTTTGTTTCCTCAAATTTTTTATGCATATCTTTTACAACTTTTGTAGTAAAGTATTCTAATGACTTGCTTATGACACCCCATAGAATATATCATGTTTAGTACCTTGGACATTTTAGCTTATTTACTTAAATCTCTTATAAATTTTGTCCATTTGTGTTCAGAGTGGGTAGCTCATTTGGTAGAGTGTTGGTCTTGCACTATCAATGTGCACCTCACATAAGTTCGAATCCCATGTAAGTTTGTTTTTATTTTACTAGTCTGCATTGTGGTTTGTGGCTTAATATCATGTAATGCATGTCTTTTAAAAACAGTAGTCAAGTCTTCCAATGTACTTGTTAGTGAAACCCAATAGATAGCTTTATTTTCTCTTTGTTTCCTCAAATTTTTAATGCATATCTTTTACAACTTTTGTAGTAAAGTATTCTAATGACTTGCTTATGACACCCCATAGAATATATCATGTTTAGTACCTTGGACATTGTAGCTTATTTACTTAAATTGCTAATATATTTTGTGTTGTTTGTGTTCAGACTGGGTAGCTCGGTTGGTAGAGTGATGGTCTTGCACTGTCAATGTACACGTCACATAGGTTCGAATCCCATGTAAGTTTGTTCTTGTTTTACAAGTCTGCATTGTGGTTTGTGGCTCAATACCATGTAATGCATGTCTTTTAACAACAGTAGTCAAGTCTTCCAATGTACTTGTTAGTGAAACCCAATAGATAGCTATATTTTCTCTTTGTTTCCTCAAATTTTTTATGCATATCTTTTACAACTTTTGTAGTAAAGTATTCTAATGACTTGCTTATGACACCCCATAGAATATATCATGTTTAGTACCTTGGACATTGTAGCTTATTTACTTAAATCTCTTATAAATTATGGCCATTTGTGTTCAGAGTGGGTAGCTCATTTGGTAGAGTGTTGGTCTTGCACTATCAATGTGCACCTCACATAAGTTCGAATCCCATATAAGTTTGTTTTTATTTTACTAGTCTGCATTGTGGTTTGTGGCTTAATATCATGTAATGCATGTCTTTTAAAAACAGTAGTCAAGTCTTCCAATGTACTTGTTAGTGAAACCCAATAGATAGCTTTATTTTCTCTTTGTTTCCTCAAATTTTTAATGCATATCTTTTACAACTTTTGTAGTAAAGTATTCTAATGACTTGCTTATGACACCCCATAGAATATATCATGTTTAGTACCTTGGACATTGTAGCTTATTTACTTAAATTGCTGATATATTTTGTGCTGTTTGTGTTCAGACTGGGTAGCTCAGTTGGTAGAATGATGGTCTTGCACTGTCAATGTACATGTCACATAGGTTTGAATCCCAGGTAAGTTTGTTCTTGTTTTACTAGTCTGCATTGTGGTTTGTGGCTCAATACCATGTAATGCATGTCTTTTAACAACAGTAGTCAAGTCTTCCAATGTACTTGTTAGTGAAACCCAATAGATAGCTTTACTTTCTCTGTGTTTCCTCAAATTTTTTATGCATATCTTTTACAACTTTTGTAGTAAAGTAGTCTAATGACTTGCTTATGACACCCCATAGAATATATCATGTTTAGTACCTTGGACATTATAGCTTTTTTACCTAAATCTCTGATATATTTTGGGTCATTTGTGTTCAGACTGGGTAGATCAGTTGGTAGAGTGTTGGTCTTGCACTATCAATGTACACCTCACATTTGTTCGAATCCTATGTAAGTTTATTTGAATTTTACTAGTCTGCATTGTGGTTTGTGGCTCAATACCATGTAATGCATATCTTTTAACAACAGTAGTCAAGTCTTCCAATGTACTTGTTAGTGAAACCCAATAGATAGCTTTATTTTCTCTTTGTTTCCTCAAATTTTTAATGCATATCTTTTACAACTTTTGTAGTAAAGTATTCTAATGACTTGCTTATGACACCCCATAGAATATATCATGTTTAGTACCTTGGACATTGTAGCTTAATACTTAAATCTCTTATAAATTTTGTCCATTTGTGTTCAGACTGGGTAGCTTATTTGGTAGAGTGTTGGTCTTGCACTATCAATGTGCACCTCACATAAGTTCGAATCCCATGTAAGTTTGTTTTTATATTACTAGTCTGCATTGTGGTTTGTGGCTCAATATCATGTAATGCATGTCTTTTAAAAACAGTAGTCAAGTCTTCCAATGTACTTGTTAGTGAAACCCAATGGATAGCTTTATTTTCTCTTTGTTTCCTCAAATTTTTAATGCATATCTTTTACAACTTTTGTAGTAAAGTATTCTAATGACTTGCTTATGACACCCCATAGAATATATCATGTTTAGTACCTTGGACATTGTAGCTTATTTACTTAAATCTCTTATAAATTTTGTCCATTCGTGTTCAGACTGGGTAGCTCATTTGATAGAGTGTTGGTCTTGCACTATCAATGTGCACATCATATAAGTTCGAATCCCATGTAAGTTTGTTTTTATTTTACTAGTCTGCATTGAGGTTTGTGGCTTAATATCATTTAATGCATGTCTTTTAAAAACAGTAGTCAAGTCTTCCAATGTACTTGTTAGTGAAACCCAATAGATAGCTTTATTTTCTCTTTGTTTCCTCAAATTTTTAATGCATATCTTTTACAACTTTTGTAGTAAAGTATTCTAATGACTTGCTTATGACACCCCATAGAATATATCATGTTTAGTACCTTGGACATTGTAGCTTATTTACTTAAATTGCTGATATATTTTGTGTTGTTTGTGTTGGACTGGGTAGCTCAGTTGGTAGAGTGATGGTCTTGCACTGTCAATGTACACGTCACATAGGTTCGAATCCCATGTAAGTTTGATCTTGTTTTACTAGTCTGCATTGTGGTTTGTGGCTCAATACCATGCAATGCATGTCTTTTAACAACAGTAGTCAAGTCTTCCAATGTACTTGTTAGTGAAACCCAATAGATAGCTTTATTTTCTCTTTGTTTCCTCAAATTTTTATGCATATCTTTTACAACTTTTGTAGTAAAGTATTCTAATGACTTGCTTATGACACCCCATAGAATATATCATGTTTAGTACCTTGGACATTGTAGCTTATTTACTTAAATCTCTTATAAATTTTTGCCATTTGTGTTCAGAGTGGGCAGCTCATTTGGTAGAGTGTTGGTCTTGCACTATCAATGTGCACCTCACATAAGTTCGAATCCCCTGTAAGTTTGTTTTTATTTAACTAGTCTGCATTGTGGTTTGTGGCTTAATATCATGTAATGCATGTCTTTTAAAAACAGTAGTCAAGTCTTCCAATGTACTTGTTAGTGAAACCCAATAGATAGCTTTATTTTCTCTTTGTTTCCTCAAATTTTTAATGCATATCTTTTACAACTTTTGTAGTAAAGTATTCTAATGACTTGCTTATGACACCCCATAGAATATATCATGTTTAGTACCTTGGACATTGTAGCTTATTTACTTAAATTGCTGATATATTTTGTGCTGTTTGTGTTTGGACTTGGTAGCTCAGTTGGTAGAGTGATGGTCTTGCACTGTCAATGTACACGTCACATAGGTTCGAATCCCATGTAAGTTTGATCTTGTTTTACTAGTCTGCATTGCGGTTTGTGGCTCAATACCATGCAATGCATGTCTTTTAACAACAGTAGTCAAGTCTTCCAATGTACTTGTTAGTGAAACCCAATAGATAGCTTTATTTTCTCTGTTTCCTCAAATTTTTAATGCATATCTTTTACAACTTTTGTAGTAAAGTATTCTAATGACTTGCTTATGACACCCCATAGAATATATCATGTTTAGTACCTTGGACATTGTAGCTTATTTACTTAAATTGCTGATATATTTTGTGCTGTTTGTGTTCAGACTGGGTAGCTCATTTGGTAGAGTGTTGGTCTTGCACTATCAATGTGCACCTCACATAAGTTCAAATCCCATGTAAGTTTGTTTTTATTTTACTAGTCTGCATTGTCGTTTGTGGCTCAATATAATGTAATGCATGTCTTTTAAAAACAGTAGTCAAGTCTTCCAGTGTACTTGTTAGTGAAACCAAATAGATAGCTTTATTTTCTCTTTGTTTCCTCAGATTTTTAATGCATATCTTTTACAACTTTTGTAGTAAAGTATTCTAATGACTTGCTTATGACACCCCATAGAATATATCATGTTTAGTACCTTGGACATTGTAGCTTATTTACTTAAATTGCTGATATATTTTGTGCTGTTTGTGTTCAGACTGGGTAGCTCAGTTGGTAGAGTGATGGTCTTGCACTATCAATGTACACGTCCCATAGGTTCGAATCACATGTAAGTTTGTTTTTGTTTTACTAGTCTGCATTGTGGTTTGTGGCTCAATACCATGTAATTCATGTCTTTTAACAACAGTAGTCAAGTCTTCCAATGTACTTGTTAGTGAAACCCAATAGATAGCTTTATTTTCTCTGTGTTTCCTCAAATTTTTTATGCATATCTTTTACAACTTTTGTAGTAAAGTAGTCTAATGACTTGCTTATGACACCCCATAGAATATATCATGTTTAGTATCTTGGACATTATAGCTTATTTACCTAAATCTCTGATATATTTTGGGTCATTTGTGTTCTGACTGGGTAGCTCAGTTGGTAGAGTGTTGGTCTTGCACTAGCAATGTACACCTCACATAGGTTCGAATCCCCTGTAAGTTTGTTTTTATTTTACTAGTCTGCATTGTGGTTTGTGGCTCAATATAATGTAATGCATGTCTTTTAAAAACAGTAGTCAAGTCTTCCAGTGTACTTGTTAGTGAAACCCAATAGATAGCTTTATTTTCTCTTTGTTTCCTCACATTTTTAATGCATATCTTTTACAACTTTTGTAGTAAAGTATTCTAATGACTTGCTTATGACACCCCATAGAATATATCATGTTTAGTACCTTGGACATTGTAGCTTATTTACTTAAATTGCTGATATATTTTGTGCTGTTTGTGTTCAGACTGGGTAGCTCAGTTGGTAGAGTGATGGTCTTGCACTGTCAATGTACACGTCACATAGGTTTGAATCCCATGTAAGTTTGTTCTTGTTTTACTAGTCTGCATTGTGGTTTGTGGCTCAATACCATATAATGCATATCTTTTAACAACAGTAGTCAAGTCTTCCAATGTACTTGTTAGTGAAACCCAATAGATAGCTTTATTTTCTCTGTGTTTCCTCAAATTTTTATGCATATCTTTTACAACTTTTGTAGTAAAGTAGTCTAATGACTTGCTTATGACACCCCATAGAATATATCAGGTTTAGTACCTTGGAAATTGTATCTTATTTACCTAAATCTCTGATATATTTGGAGTCATTTGTGTTCAGACTGAGTAGCTCAGTTGGTAGAGTGTTGGTCTTGCACAATCAATGTGTACCTCACATAAGTTCGAATCCCATATAAGTTTGTTTTTATTTTACTAGTCTGCATTGTGGTTTGTGGCTTAATATCATGTAATGCATGTCTTTGAAAAACAGTAGTCAAGTCTTCCAATGTACTTGTTAGTGAAACCCAATAGATAGCTTTATTTTCTCTTTGCTTCCTCAAATTTTTAATGCATATCTTTTACAACTGTTGTAGTAAAGTATTCTAATGACTTGCTTATGACACCCCAATATAATATATCATGTTTAGTACCTTGGACATTGTAGCTTATTTACTTAAATTGCTGATATATTTTGTGCTGTTTGCGTTCAGACTGGGTAGCTCAGTTGGTAGAGTGATGGTCTTGCACTGTTAATGTACACGTCACATAGGTTCGAATCCCATGTGAGTTTGTTCTTGTTTTACTAGTCTGCATTGTGGTTTGTGGCTCAATACCATGTAATGCATGTCTTTTAACAACAGTAGTCGAGTCTTCCAATGTACTTGTTAGTGAAACCCAATAGATAGCTTTATTTTCTCTGTGTTTCCTCAAATTTTTTATGCATATCTTTTACAACTTTTGTAGTAAAGTAGTCTAATGACTTGCTTATGACACCCCATAGAATATATCATGTTTAGTACCTTGGACATTGTAGCTTATTTACTTAAATCTCTTATAAATTTGGTCCATTTGTGTTCAGACTAGGTAGCTCATTTGGTAGAGTGTTGGTCTTGCACTATCAATGTGCACCTCACATAAGTTCAAATCCCATGTACGTTTGTTTTTATTTTACTAGACTGCATTGTGGTTTGTGGCTCAATATAATGTAATGCATATCTTTTAACAACAGTAGTCAAGTCTTCCAATGTACTTGTTAGTGAAACCAAATAGATAGCTTTATTTTATCTTTGTTTCCTCAAATTTTTAATGCATATCTTTTACAACTTTTGTAGTAAAGTATTCTAATGACTTGCTTATGACACCCCATAGAATATATCATGTTTAGTACCTTGGACATTGTAGCTTATTTACTTAAATCTCTTATAAATTTTGTCCATTTGTGTTCAGACTGGGTAGCTCATTTGGTAGAGTGTTGGTCTTGCGCTATCAATGTGCACCTCACATAAGTTCGAATCCCATGTAAGTTTGTTTTTATTTTACTAGTCTGCATTGTGGTTTGTGGCTCAATATAATGTAATGCAAGTCTTTTAAAAACAGTAGTCAAGTCTTCCAGTGTACTTGTTAGTGAAACCCAATAGATAGCTTTATTTTCTCTTTGTTTCCTCAAATTTTTAATGCATATCTTTTACAACTTTTGTAGTAAAGTATTCTAATGACTTGCTTATGACACCCCATAGAATATATCATGTTTAGTACCTTGGACATTGTAGCTTATTTACTTAAATTGCTGATATATTTTGTGCTGTTTGTGTTCAGACTGGGTAGCTCAGTTGGTAGAGTGATGGTCTTGCACTGTCAATATACACGTCACATAGGTTCGAATCCCATGAAAGTTTGTTCTTGTTTTACTAGTCTGCATTGTGGTTTGTGGCTCAATACCATATAATGCATATCTTTTAACAACAGTAGTCAAGTCTTCCAATGTACTTGTTAGTGAAACCCAATAGATAGCTTTATTTTCTCTGTGTTTCCTCAAATTTTTTTGCATATCTTTTACAACTTTTGTAGTAAAGTAGTCTAATGACTTGCTTATGACACCCCATAGAATATATCATGTTTAGTACCTTGGAAATTGTATCTTATTTACCTAAATCTCTGATATATTTGGAGTCATTGGTGTTCAGACTGTGTAGCTCAGTTGGTAGAGTGATGGTCTTGCACTATCAATGTGCACCTCACATAAGTTCGAATCCCATGTAAGTTTGTTTTTATTTTACTAGTCTGCATTGTGGTTTGTGGCTTAATATCATGTAATGCATGTCTTTGAAAAACAGTAGTCAAGTCTTCCAATGTACTTGTTAGTGAAACCCAATAGATAGCTTTATTTTCTCTTTGTTTCCTCAAATTTTTAATGCATATCTTTTACAACTTTTGTAGTAAAGTATTCTAATGACTTGCTTATGACACCCCATATAATATATCATGTTTAGTACCTTGGACATTGTAGCTTATTTACTTAAATTGCTGATATATTTTGTGCTGTTTGCGTTCAGACTGGGTAGCTCAGTTGGTAGAGTGATGGTCTTGCACTGTCAATGTACACGTCACATAGGTTCGAATCCCATGTAAGTTTGTTCTTGTTTTACTAGTCTGCATTGTGGTTTGTGGCTCAATACCATGTAATGCATGTCTTTTAACAACAGTAGTCGAGTCTTCCAATGTACTTGTTAGTGAAACCCAATAGATAGCTTTATTTTCTCTGTGTTTCCTCACATTTTTTATGCATATCTTTTACAACTTTTGTAGTAAAGTAGTCTAATGACTTGCTTATGACACCCCATAGAATATATCATGTTTAGTACCTTGGACATTGTAGCTTATTTACTTAAATCTCTTATAAATTTGGTCCATTTGTGTTCAGACTGGGTAGCTCATTTGGTAGAGTGTTGGTCTTGCACTATCAATGTGCACCTCACAGAAGTTCGAATCCCATGTACGTTTGTTTTTATTTTACTAGACTGCATTGTGGTTTGTGGCTCAATATAATGTAATGCATATCTTTTAACAACATTAGTCAAGTCTTCCAATGTACTTGTTAGTGAAACCCAATAGATAGCTTTATTTTATCTTTGTTTCCTCAAATTTTTAATGCATATCTTTTACAACTTTTGTAGTAAAGTATTCTAATGACTTGCTTATGACACCCCATAGAATATATCATGTTTAGTACCTTGGACATTGTAGCTTATTTACTTAAATCTCTTATAAATTTGGTCCATTTGTGTTCAGACTGGGTAGCTCATTTGGTAGAGTGTTGGTCTTGCACTATCAATGTGCACCTCACATAAGTTCAAATCCCATGTACGTTTGTTTTTATTTTACTAGACTGCATTGTGGTTTGTGGCTCAATATAATGTAATGCATATCTTTTAACAACATTAGTCAAGTCTTCCAATGTACTTGTTAGTGAAACCAAATAGATAGCTTTATTTTCTCTTTGTTTCCTCAAATTTTTAATGCATATCTTTTACAACTTTTGTAGTAAAGCATTCTAATGACTTGCTTATGACACCCCATAGAATATATCATGTTTAGTACCTTGGACATTGTAGCTTATTTACTTAAATTGCTGATATATTTTGTGCTGTTTGTGTTCAGACTGGGTAGCTCAGTTGGTAGAGTGATGGTCTTGCATTGTCAATGTACACATCACATAGGTTCGAATCCCATGTAAGTTTGTTTTTGTTTTACTAGTCTGCATTGTGGTTTGTGGCTCAATACCATGTAATGCATGTCTTTTAACAACAGTAGTCAAGTCTTCCAATGTACTTGTTAGTGAAACCCAATAGATAGCTTTACTTTCTCTGTGTTTCCTCAAATTTTTTATGCATATCTTTTACAACTTTTGTAGTAAAGTATTCTAATGACTTGCTTATGACACCCCATAGAATATATCATGTTTAGTACCTTGGACATTATAGCTTTTTTAGCTAAATCTCTGATATATTTTGGGTCATTTGTGTTCAGACTGGGTAGATCAGTTGGTAGAGTGTTGGTCTTGCACTATCAATGTACACCTCACATTTGTTCGAATCCTATGTAAGTTTATTTGAATTTTACTAGTCTGCATTGTGGTTTGTGGCTCAATACCATGTAATGCATATCTTTTAACAACAGTAGTCAAGTCTTCCAATGTACTTGTTAGTGAAACCCAATAGATAGCTTTATTTTCTCTTTGTTTCCTCAAATTTTTAATGCATATCTTTTACAACTTTTGTAGTAAAGTATTCTAATGACTTGCTTATGACACCCCATAGAATATATCATGTTTAGTACCTTGGACATTGTAGCTTATTTACTTAAATTGCTGATATATTTTGTGCTGTTTGTGTTCAGACTGGGTAGCTCAGTTGGTAGAGTGATGGTCTTGCACTGTCAATATACACGTCACATAGGTTCGAATCCCATGTAAGTTTGTTCTTGTTTTACTAGTCTGCATTGTGGTTTGTGGCTCAATACCATGTAATGCATGTCTTTTAACAACAGTAGTCGAGTCTTCCAATGTACTTGTTAGTGAAACCCAATAGATAGCTTTATTTTCTCTGTGTTTCCTCAAATTTTTTTGCATATCTTTTACAACTTTTGTAGTAAAGTAGTCTAATGACTTGCTTATGACACCCCATAGAATATATCATGTTTAGTACCTTGGAAATTGTATCTTATTTACCTAAATCTCTGATATATTTGGAGTCATTGGTGTTCAGACTGGGTAGCTCAGTTGGTAGAGTGTTGGTCTTGCACTATCAATGTGCACCTCACATAAGTTCGAATCCCATGTAAGTTTGTTTTTATTTTACTAGTCTGCATTGTCGTTTGTGGCTTAATATCATGTAATGCATGTCTTTGAAAAACAGTAGTCAAGTCTTCCAATGTACTTGTTAGTGAAACCCAATAGATAGCTTTATTTTCTCTTTGTTTCCTCAAATTTTTAATGCATATCTTTTACAACTTTTGTAGTAAAGTATTCTAATGACTTGCTTATGACACCCCATATAATATATCATGTTTAGTACCTTGGACATTGTAGCTTATTTACTTAAATTGCTGATATATTTTGTGCTGTTTGCGTTCAGATTGGGTAGCTCAGTTGGTAGAGTGATGGTCTTGCACTGTCAATGTACACGTCTCATAGGTTCGAATCCCATGTAAGTTTGTTCTTGTTTTACTAGTCTGCATTGTGGTTTGTGGCTCAATACCATGTAATGCATGTCTTTTAACAACAGTAGTCGAGTCTTCCAATGTACTTGTTAGTGAAACCCAATAGATAGCTTTATTTTCTCTGTGTTTCCTCACATTTTTTATGCATATCTTTTACAACTTTTGTAGTAAAGTAGTCTAATGACTTGCTTATGACACCCCATAGAATATATCATGTTTAGTACCTTGGACATTGTAGCTTATTTACTTAAATCTCTTATAAATTTGGTCCATTTGTGTTCAGACTGGGTAGCTCATTTGGTAGATTGTTGGTCTTGCACTATCAATGTGCACCTCACATAAGTTCGAATCCCATGTACGTTTGTTTTTATTTTACTAGACTGCATTGTGGTTTGTGGCTCAATATAATGTAATGCATATCTTTTAACAACATTAGTCAAGTCTTCCAATGTACTTGTTAGTGAAACCCAATAGATAGCTTTATTTTATTTTTGTTTCCTCAAATTTTTAATGCATATCTTTTACAACTTTTGTAGTAAAGTATTCTAATGACTTGCTTATGACACCCCATAGAATATATCATGTTTAGTACCTTGGACATTGTAGCTTATTTACTTAAATCTCTTATAAATTTGGTCCATTTGAGTTCAGACTGGGTAGCTCATTTGGTAGAGTGTTGGTCTTGCACTATCAATGTGCACCTCACATAAGTTCAAATCCCATGTACGTTTGTTTTTATTTTACTAGACTGCATTGTGGTTTGTGGCTCAATATAATGTAATGCATATCTTTTAACAACATTAGTCAAGTCTTCCAATGTACTTGTTAGTGAAACCAAATAGATAGCTTTATTTTCTCTTTGTTTCCTCAAATTTTTAATGCATATCTTTTACAACTTTTGTAGTAAAGTATTCTAATGACTTGCTTATGACACCCCATAGAATATATCATGTTTAGTACCTTGGACATTGTAGCTTATTTACTTAAATTGCTGATATATTTTGTGCTGTTTGTGTTCAGACTGGGTAGCTCAGTTGGTAGAGTGATGGTCTTGCATTGTCAATGTACACATCACATAGGTTCGAATCCCATGTAAGTTTGTTTTTGTTTTACTAGTCTGCATTGTGGTTTGTGGCTCAATACCATGTAATGCATGTCTTTTAACAACAGTAGTCAAGTCTTCCAATGTACTTGTTAGTGAAACCCAATAGATAGCTTTACTTTCTCTGTGTTTCCTCAAATTTTTTATGCATATCTTTTACAACTTTTGTAGTAAAGTAGTCTAATGACTTGCTTATGACACCCCATAGAATATATCATGTTTAGTACCTTGGACATTATAGCTTTTTTACCTAAATCTCTGATATATTTTGGGTCATTTGTGTTCAGACTGGGTAGATCAGTTGGTAGAGTGTTGGTCTTGCACTATCAATGTACACCTCACATTTGTTCGAATCCTATGTAAGTTTATTTGAATTTTACTAGTCTGCATTGTGGTTTGTGGCTCAATACCATGTAATGCATATCTTTTAACAACAGTAGTCAAGTCTTCCAATGTACTTGTTAGTGAAACCCAATAGATAGCTTTATTTTCTCTTTGTTTCCTCAAATTTTTAATGCATATCTTTTACAACCTTTGTAGTAAAGTATTCTAATGACTTGCTTATGACACCCCATAGAATATATCATGTTTAGTACCTTGGACATTGTAGCTTAATACTTAAATCTCTTATAAATTTTGTCCATTTGTGTTCAGACTGGGTAGCTTATTTGGTAGAGTGTTGGTCTTGCACTATCAATGTGCACCTCACATAAGTTCGAATCCCATGTAAGTTTGTTTTTATATTACTAGTCTGCATTGTGGTTTGTGGCTCAATATCATGTAATGCATGTCTTTTAAAAACAGTAGTCAAGTCTTCCAATGTACTTGTTAGTGAAACCCAATGGATAGCTTTATTTTCTCTTTGTTTCCTCAAATTTTTAATGCATATCTTTTACAACTTTTGTAGTAAAGTATTCTAATGACTTGCTTATGACACCCCATAGAATATATCATGTTTAGTACCTTGGACATTGTAGCTTATTTACTTAAATCTCTTATAAATTTTGTCCATTCGAGTTCAGACTGGGTAGCTCATTTGGTAGAGTGTTGGTCTTGCACTATCAATGTGCACATCATATAAGTTCGAATCCCATGTAAGTTTGTTTTTATTTTACTAGTCTGCATTGAGGTTTGTGGCTTAATATCATGTAATGCATGTCTTTTAAAAACAGTAGTCAAGTCTTCCAATGTACTTGTTAGTGAAACCCAATAGATATCTTTATTTTATCTTTGTTTCCTCAAATTTTTAATGCATATCTTTTACAACTTTTGTAGTAAAGTATTCTAATGACTTGCTTATGACACCCCATAGAATATATCATGTTTAGTACCTTGGACATTGTAGCTTATTTACTTAAATTGCTGATATATTTTGTGCTGTTTGTGTTCAGACTGGGTAGCTCAGTTGGTAGAGTGATGGTCTTGCACTGTCAATGTACACGTCACATAGGTTTGAATCCCATGTAAGTTTGTTCTTGTTTTACTAGTCTGCATTGTGGTTTGTGGCTGAATACCATATAATGCATATCTTTTAACAACAGTAGTCAAGTCTTCCAATGTACTTGTTAGTGAAACCCAATAGATAGCTTTATTTTCTCTGTGTTTCCTCAAATTTTTATGCATATCTTTTACAACTTTTGTAGTAAAGTAGTCTAATGACTTGCTTATGACACCCCATAGAATATATCATGTTTAGTACCTTGGAAATTGTATCTTATTTACCTAAATCTCTGATATATTTGGAGTCATTGGTGTTCAGACTGGGTAGCTCAGTTGGTAGAGTGTTGGTCTTGCACTATCAATTTGCACCTCACATAAGTTCGAATCCCATGTAAGTTTGTTTTTATTTTACTAGTCTGCATTGTGGTTTGTGGCTTAATATCATGTAATGCATGTCTTTGAAAAACAGTAGTCAAGTCTTCCAATATACTTGTTAGTGAAACCCAATAGATAGCTTTATTTTCTCTTTGCTTCCTCAAATTTTTAATGCATATCTTTTACAACTTTTGTAGTAAAGTATTCTAATGACTTGCTTATGACACCCCATATAATATATCATGATTAGTACCTTGGACATTGTAGCTTATTTACTTAAATCTCTTATAAATTTTGTCCATTTGTGTTCAGACTGGGTAGCTCATTTGGTAGAGTGTTGGTCTTGCACTATCAATGTGCACCTCACATAAGTTCGAATCCCATGTACGTTTGTTTTTATTTTACTAGACTGCATTGTGGTTTGTGGCTCAATATAATGTAATGCATATCTTTTAACAACAGTAGTCAAGTCTTCCAATGTACTTGTTAGTGAAACCCAATAGATAGCTTTATTTTATCTTTGTTTCCTCAAATTTTTAATGCATATCTTTTACAACTTTTGTAGTAAAGTATTCTAATGACTTGCTTATGACACCCCATAGAATATATCATGTTTAGTACCTTGGACATTGTAGCTTATTTACTTAAATTGCTAATATATTTTGTGCTGTTTGTGTTCAGACTGGGTAGCTCGGTTGGTAGAGTGATGGTCTTGCACTGTCAATGTACACGTCACATAGGTTCGAATCCCATGTAAGTTTGTTCTTGTTTTACAAGTCTGCATTGTGGTTTGTGGCTCAATACCATGTAATGCATGTCTTTTAACAACAGTAGTCAAGTCTTCCAATGTACTTGTTAGTGAAACCCAATAGATAGCTTTATTTTCTCTTTGTTTCCTCAAATTTTTTATGCATATCTTTTACAACTTTTGTAGTAAAGTATTCTAATGACTTGCTTATGACACCCCATAGAATATATCATGTTTAGTACCTTGGACATTTTAGCTTATTTACTTAAATCTCTTATAAATTTTGTCCATTTGTGTTCAGAGTGGGTAGCTCATTTGGTAGAGTGTTGGTCTTGCACTATCAATGTGCACCTCACATAAGTTCGAATCCCATGTAAGTTTGTTTTTATTTTACTAGTCTGCATTGTGGTTTGTGGCTTAATATCATGTAATGCATGTCTTTTAAAAACAGTAGTCAAGTCTTCCAATGTACTTGTTAGTGAAACCCAATAGATAGCTTTATTTTCTCTTTGTTTCCTCAAATTTTTTATGCATATCTTTTACAACTTTTGTAGTAAAGTATTCTAATGACTTGCTTATGACACCCCATAGAATATATCATGTTTAGTACCTTGGACATTGTAGCTTATTTACTTAAATCTCTTATAAATTTGGTCCATTTGTGTTCAGACTGGGTAGCTCATTTGGTAGAGTGTTGGTCTTGCACTATCAATGTGCACCTCACATAAGTTCGAATCCCATGTACGTTTGTTTTTATTTTACTAGACTGCATTGTGGTTTGTGGCTCAATATAATGTAATGCATATCTTTTAACAACATTAGTCAAGTCTTCCAATGTACTTGTTAGTGAAACCCAATAGATAGCTTTATTTTATCTTTGTTTCCTCAAATTTTTAATGCATATCTTTTACAACTTTTGTAGTAAAGTATTCTAATGACTTGCTTATGACACCCCATAGAATATATCATGTTTAGTACCTTGGACATTGTAGCTTATTTACTTAAATCTCTTATAAATTTGGTATATTTGTGTTCAGACTGGGTAGCTCATTTGGTAGAGTGTTGGTCTTGCACTATCAATGTGCACCTCACATAAGTTCAAATCCCATGTACGTTTGTTTTTATTTTACTAGACTGCATTGTGGTTTGTGGCTCAATATAATGTAATGCATATCTTTTAACAACATTAGTCAAGTCTTCCAATGTACTTGTTAGTGAAACCAAATAGATAGCTTTATTTTCTCTTTGTTTCCTCAAATTTTTAATGCATATCTTTTACAACTTTTGTAGTAAAGTATTCTAATGACTTGCTTATGACACCCCATAGAATATATCATGTTTAGTACCTTGGACATTGTAGCTTATTTACTTAAATTGCTGATATATTTTGTGCTGTTTGTGTTCAGACTGGGTAGCTCAGTTGGTAGAGTGATGGTCTTGCATTGTCAATGTACACATCACATAGGTTCGAATCCCATGTAAGTTTGTTTTTGTTTTACTAGTCTGCATTGTGGTTTGTGGCTCAATACCATGTAATGCATGTCTTTTAACAACAGTAGTCAAGTCTTCCAATGTACTTGTTAGTGAAACCCAATAGATAGCTTTACTTTCTCTGTGTTTCCTCAAATTTTTTATGCATATCTTTTACAACTTTTGTAGTAAAGTAGTCTAATGACTTGCTTATGACACCCCATAGAATATATCATGTTTAGTACCTTGGACATTATAGCTTTTTTACCTAAATCTCTGATATATTTTGGGTCATTTGTGTTCAGACTGGGTAGATCAGTTGGTAGAGTGTTGGTCTTGCACTATCAATGTACACCTCACATTTGTTCGAATCCTATGTAAGTTTATTTGAATTTTACTAGTCTGCATTGTGGTTTGTGGCTCAATACCATGTAATGCATATCTTTTAACAACAGTAGTCAAGTCTTCCAATGTACTTGTTAGTGAAACCCAATAGATAGCTTTATTTTCTCTTTGTTTCCTCAAATTTTTAATGCATATCTTTTACAACTTTTGTAGTAAAGTATTCTAATGACTTGCTTATGACACCCCATAGAATATATCATGTTTAGTACCTTGGACATTGTAGATTAATACTTAAATCTCTTATAAATTTTGTCAATTTGTGTTCAGACTGGGTAGCTTATTTGGTAGAGTGTTGGTCTTGCACTATCAATGTGCACCTCACATAAGTTCGAATCCCATGTAAGTTTGTTTTTATATTACTAGTCTGCATTGTGGTTTGTGGCTCAATATCATGTAATGCATGTCTTTTAAAAACAGTAGTCAAGTCTTCCAATGTACTTGTTAGTGAAACCCAATGGATAGCTTTATTTTCTCTTTGTTTCCTCAAATTTTTAATGCATATCTTTTACAACTTTTGTAGTAAAGTATTCTAATGACTTGCTTATGACACCCCATAGAATATATCATGTTTAGTACCTTGGACATTGTAGCTTATTTACTTAAATCTCTTATAAATTTTGTCCATTCGAGTTCAGACTGGGTAGCTCATTTGGTAGAGTGTTGGTCTTGCACTATCAATGTGCACATCATATAAGTTCGAATCCCATGTAAGTTTGTTTTTATTTTACTAGTCTGCATTGAGGTTTGTGGCTTAATATCATGTAATGCATGTCTTTTAAAAACAGTAGTCAAGTCTTCCAATGTACTTGTTAGTGAAACCCAATAGATAGCTTTATTTTCTCTTTGTTTCCTCAAATTTTTAATGCATATCTTTTACAACTTTTGTAGTAAAGTATTCTAATGACTTGCTTATGACACCCCATAGAATATATCATGTTTAGTACCTTGGACATTGTAGCTTATTTACTTAAATTGCTGATATATTTTGTGTTGTTTGTGTTGGACTGGGTAGCTCAGTTGGTAGAGTGATGGTCTTGCACTGTCAATGTACACGTCACATAGGTTTGAATCCCATGTAAGTTTGATCTTGTTTTACTAGTCTGCATTGTGGTTTGTGGCTCAATACCATGCAATGCATGTCTTTTAACAACAGTAGTCAAGTCTTCCAATGTACTTGTTAGTGAAACCCAATAGATAGCTTTATTTTCTCTTTGTTTCCTCAAATTTTTATGCATATCTTTTACAACTTTTGTAGTAAAGTATTCTAATGACTTGCTTATGACACCCCATAGAATATATCATGTTTAGTACCTTGGACATTGTAGCTTATTTACTTAAATCTCTTATAAATTTTTGCCATTTGTGTTAAGAGTGGGCAGCTCATTTGGTAGAGTGTTGGTCTTGCACTATCAATGTGCACCTCACATAAGTTCGAATCCCCTGTAAGTTTGTTTTTATTTTACTAGTCTGCATTGTGGTTTGTGGCTTAATATCATGTAATGCATGTCTTTTAAAAACAGTAGTCAAGTCTTCCAATGTACTTGTTAGTGAAACCCAATAGATAGCTTTATTTTCTCTGTGTTTCCTCAAATTTTTAATGCATATCTTTTACAACTTTTGTAGTAAAGTATTCTAATGACTTGCTTATGACACCCCATAGAATATATCATGTTTAGTACCTTGGACATTGTAGCTTATTTACTTAAATTGCTGATATATTTTGTGCTGTTTGTGTTCAGACTGGGTAGCTCATTTGGTAGAGTGTTGGTCTTGCACTATCAATGTGCACCTCACATAAGTTCAAATCCCATGTAAGTTTGTTTTTATTTTACTAGTCTGCATTGTCGTTTGTGGCTCAATATAATGTAATGCATGTCTTTTAAAAACAGTAGTCAAGTCTTCCAGTGTACTTGTTAGTGAAACCAAATAGATAGCTTTATTTTCTCTTTGTTTCCTCAGATTTTTAATGCATATCTTTTACAACTTTTGTAGTAAAGTATTCTAATGACTTGCTTATGACACCCCATAGAATATATCATGTTTAGTACCTTGGACATTGTAGCTTATTTACTTAAATTGCTGATATATTTTGTGCTGTTTGTGTTCAGACTGGGTAGCTCAGTTGGTAGAGTGATGGTCTTGCATTGTCAATGTACACGTCACATAGGTTCGAATCCCATGTAAGTTTGTTTTTGTTTTACTAGTCTGCATTGTGGTTTGTGGCTCAATACCATGTAATTCATGTCTTTTAACAACAGTAGTCAAGTCTTCCAATGTACTTGTTAGTGAAACCCAATAGATAGCTTTATTTTCTCTGTGTTTCCTCAAATTTTTTATGCATATCTTTTACAACTTTTGTAGTAAAGTAGTCTAATGACTTGCTTATGACACCCCATAGAATATATCATGTTTAGTATCTTGGACATTATAGCTTATTTACCTAAATCTCTGATATATTTTGGGTCATTTGTGTTCTGACTGGGTAGCTCAGTTGGTAGAGTGTTGGTCTTGCACTAGCAATGTACACCTCACATTGGTTCGAATCCCATGTAAGTTTGTTTTTATTTTACTAGTCTGCATTGTGGTTTGTGGCTTAATATCATGTAATGCATGTCTTTGAAAAACAGTAGTCAAGTCTTCCAATGTACTTGTTAGTGAAACCCAATAGATAGCTTTATTTTCTCTTTGCTTCCTCAAATTTTTAATGCATATCTTTTACAACTTTTGTAGTAAAGTATTCTAATGACTTGCTTATGACACCCCATATAATATATCATGTTTAGTACCTTGGACATTGTAGCTTATTTACTTAAATTGCTGATATATTTTGTGCTGTTTGCGTTCAGACTGGGTAGCTCAGTTGGTAGAGTGATGGTCTTGCACTGTTAATGTACACGTCACATAGGTTCGAATCCCATGTAAGTTTGTTCTTGTTTTACTAGTCTGCATTGTGGTTTGTGGCTCAATACCATGTAATGCATGTCTTTTAACAACAGTAGTCGAGTCTTCCAATGTACTTGTTAGTGAAACCCAATAGATAGCTTTATTTTCTCTGTGTTTCCTCAAATTTTTTATGCATATCTTTTACAACTTTTGTAGTAAAGTAGTCTAATGACTTGCTTATGACACCCCATAGAATATATCATGTTTAGTACCTTGGACATTGTAGCTTATTTACTTAAATCTCTTATAAATTTGGTCCATTTGTGTTCAGACTGGGTAGCTCATTTGGTAGAGTGTTGGTCTTGCACTATCAATGTGCACCTCACATAAGTTCGAATCCCATGTACGTTTGTTTTTATTTTACTAGACTGCATTGTGGTTTGTGGCTCAATATATGTAATGCATATCTTTTAACAACAGTAGTCAAGTCTTCCAATGTACTTGTTAGTGAAACCCAATAGATAGGTTTATTTTATCTTTGTTTCCTCAAATTTTTAATGCATATCTTTTACAACTTTTGTAGTAAAGTATTCTAATGACTTGCTTATGACACCCCATAGAATATATCATGTTTAGTACCTTGGACATTGTAGCTTATTTACTTAAATCTCTTATAAATTTTGTCCATTTGTGTTCAGACTGGGTAGCTCATTTGGTAGAGTGTTGGTCTTGCGCTATCAATGTGCACCTCACATAAGTTCGAATCCCATGTAAGTTTGTTTTTATTTTACTAGTCTGCATTGTGGTTTGTGGCTCAATATAATGTAATGCAAGTCTTTTAAAAACAGTAGTCAAGTCTTCCAGTGTACTTGTTAGTGAAACCCAATAGATAGCTTTATTTTCTCTTTGTTTCCTCAAATTTTTAATGAATATCTTTTACAACTTTTGTAGTAAAGTATTCTAATGACTTGCTTATGACACCCCATAGAATATATCATGTTTAGTACCTTGGACATTGTAGCTTATTTACTTAAATTGCTGATATATTTTGTGCTGTTTGTGTTCAGACTGGGTAGCTCAGTTGGTAGAGTGATGGTCTTGCACTGTCAATATACACGTCACATAGGTTCGAATCCCATGTAAGTTTGTTCTTGTTTTACTAGTCTGCATTGTGGTTTGTGGCTCAATACCATATAATGCATATCTTTTAACAACAGTAGTCAAGTCTTCCAATGTACTTGTTAGTGAAACCCAATAGATAGCTTTATTTTCTCTGTGTTTCCTCAAATTTTTTTGCATATCTTTTACAACTTTTGTAGTAAAGTAGTCTAATGACTTGCTTATGACACCCCATAGAATATATCATGTTTAGTACCTTGGAAATTGTATCTTATTTACCTAAATCTCTGATATATTTGGAGTCATTGGTGTTCAGACTGGGTAGCTCAGTTGGTAGAGTGTTGGTCTTGCACTATCAATGTGCACCTCACATAAGTTCGAATCCCATGTAAGTTTGTTTTTATTTTACTAGTCTGCATTGTGGTTTGTGGCTTAATATCATGTAATGCATGTCTTTGAAAAACAGTAGTCAAGTCTTCCAATGTACTTGTTAGTGAAACCCAATAGATAGCTTTATTTTCTCTTTGTTTCCTCAAATTTTTAATGCATATCTTTTACAACTTTTGTAGTAAAGTATTCTAATGACTTGCTTATGACACCCCATATAATATATCATGTTTAGTACCTTGGATATTGTAGCTTATTTACTTAAATTGCTGATATATTTTGTGCTGTTTGCGTTCAGACTGGGTAGCTCAGTTGGTAGAGTGATGGTCTTGCACTGTCAATG